>NC_056745.1:660420429-660605429 GCF_019279795.1 Protopterus annectens | reverse complement strand
ATTTCCTACCACTACCCCTGCTACCTTCCCTCCACCCTACTACTCCCCTACCCCTCACCTCTACAGCTACAACTACTAAGTAGGTTACCAAAACACTTTATCATTTAGCTTAAGACTTAAAACTAAAACATAAAAACTAAATCTAAGAACTAAAAGCCTAGACTACTTCGGAAATCCATCACTAATACTCCAAAGGAACCACCCACCTTGAGACCCAACCTCTAACTGGCCCCCTTTAAACCTTACCAACTCAACCTTTGCCCAGAAACAAGTCACAAGACAAATTATCAACAATACTCCATAGCTTACAACAAATCACCAAGGATACTTCCCCGACCCTCCGTGTTATTCAGAAACTTGGCTCAAAACCAAGCACCAAATATGAGGGAAATTATCCCTCCTGGATATAGGAATTCGACACGATCAAGGGTGATAAATAAAAACTATGTGGTAGGACTCCAACTCAAAACTGCGAAGCTCACCAATGTAATCACAAACAGCCCCAACAATACCCAGAATAGAACTAAACCCTCTTAACTTATCTTTAGACCAATATAGTGTTAAATACATAGTAAACCCTTAACACCACTAATTCCAAGAAAAATGTGTCAAACCAAAACCCTTGTAGAAATTGCTAATAATTATACACAACACACAATAATATTCCACAAGAATTATAATATTAGGTGATGTCTCGCTATTAGGGTCTCCACTCCCATTAACTTTACATGGTTTTTCCATTAAATTCTGGTTCCCAGCTAAATTTGACTATCACGCACTAACCTTTGACTGCTCCCAGGATAATCCCTAATATAATAGCTTAAAAAACAACTATAATTGACCAATTTACCTAACACCACCTTTTCATCACACTTGCACAATCATAACTGAAATGAAAATATAAGACATAGACTGTTAACTTAGATTTCCCCATACCAATTTTGAAGCAAAACCCAATCCTCAACACCTGATCATTCCTAAAAGTATCTAATGCTTTAAAACCCTCATACTTAGACTTAGTGTCTCATATACTACTCACAAACTTCTCTCTCACTTCCAAAATTAACTAAATTCACATGCTAAAATGGAAAAGAATGCGAAACCCTAAAATTTAGCACCCTGCTAAAAATTAGAAATAGAGGAAATACTAAAAAAAGAGGGCAGGCCTGGAAAATTAGATTTTGTCACAAATTAGATCAACTAAGTTATTCGTCTAAAAATTTGTTAAATCTGAAAAAAAAACATAAATGTGAAAATGACAATAATTTACCCCCAGCTTAAACATCAGGGCTACTATAAAAAAATCTGGCACCCTGTTAAGTCTCTTTTTTTCTCCCTCCACAAATCCCCCACCCATTTTTTCAAATTGACATCAACAATTCCTTTTAATGCTTTTTTTCATTTCTTTCCTTAGTTCCAACTCATCCCCCTTTCCTCCCACTCAAACTTCCCTCCCCTGTCTGAAAAATTCAAAACAAATGCAATACCCAAAACCCCTCTCCACTGACCCATCCCACCTCTCTTGAAAAAATTGCCACCACCAACCCTCGCATCACCACCCTCGATCCGGGCCAACAAATAGCAAATAAAATCTAATCTGATAGCATCAGATAATCAAATAATATCACTAGGTTGGTTGCAAACTGGCTCACAGAAAGAACCCACAGTGTGACAGTAGCTGACTCCAAGTCAGACTGCTGACCAGTCACGAGTGGAGTCCCACAGGGTTTGGTCCTGGGTCCTCTCCTGTTTGGTATATACTTCTCTGAAGTTCAGGCCAACATGAAGGGGCTCTGGCTGACAAAGTTTGCAGACAATTGCAAGTTGGGAGTCATAATTAACTCCCCAAGTGACATCCTACAGAAAGGCCTCAATGACACCACTGACTAGTGCCAGAACCATGGCCTTAAGTTCAGTGCCAAAAAATGTATCGTCATTCCCCCTTGGGAAAAACCTGGTTCCCTTGAATTACCACATTGATCGTAGTCCACTGAACATAGAAGGTGTTAATAAGAGATTTGGGAACACAGGTTGACAGCAACCTCTCTTTTGACCACCATGTTGCCACTGTGGTCAGAAACTCCTTGCATGTGGCACATCTCATTACTAAGGGTTTTGCATCCAGGAAGAAAGAGGTCATTGTCTCCCTCTACTCTTCCCTCATTAGACCAATCATTGAGTACAATGCCCCATTTGGCATGTACCTCACTAGACACCTGCAACAACTGGAGAGGCCACAAAAGTACCTCACAAAGATGATCCTAAGCCATAAACACTTGTCCTATATGGACAGACTCAAAAAACTCCAACTATTCTCTGTCTCGTATCACCAACTTAGAGGTGATCTCTGCTCAACTTACAAAGCCATGTCTGACCCAGCTCTGTTAGAAATGCTACATTTAAAGAAATCCCAATCCCTCCGCACCACACGCTCCAGAGACCTCAACCTCATTACCACAATCAACAGAACATGCTGGAGGGACAGGATCATAACCCAGAGACTGTCCATGCTATGGAATAGACCTCCCATACATGTCAAGCAGAGCACCTCACTGGCCCTCTTCAAGAGAAATCTTGATGAGTGGATGGGAAATTGAAAATTCACCCCAGGGATCACTCCAGTGGCTCTCCTCAACAAAGGCACTAGGAACTAAGGTCATGTGGCACAATGCCAGGGTAATCCTTTGGGCTGGGCTTGTATAGGCTCCAGTGCCATTAGCCTAGTACACACCTATGAACCTATGAAATGTGGAAACAGTAAGGATGAGTAAAGATGAAATGTAGCTATAGAATTATTGGTACTTACTGAGCAATTGATCTGTGAGGATCTTAACAAGCCTAGCCTGACATGCCCATGACAGTTTTAGCCATTATATTATAGGTTCATAGGTGATTACTAGGCTAATGACTATGGGGCGAGGTGGGGAGATTTTTAAGTCTAGCCATGCTTTTCAAATGTATCTTATGGATGCAGTGGACAAACACTGTGGGTTCTGTTCAAGCAGCCTTATTATATGCAAACATAAACATATATGCAAACTAGCTGTCTCATACATACATGTTGACACTCTTGCAGTACTCACAAAATGGCACTGAAGATAGCACATGCCTGCTATTTATACTGCGCATTCAGGTCTTAGAAATGCTTCTTAAAGGTACAACACATCTGTTATTCTACATCCTCCTCCCTCTTTGAAAAATGACATTGACATTACTGACATTTATTTATTTATTTATTTCACATTTGTTAACCGGGTTAGACCAACTGGGTAAGAAATTACGCATTTTCATTGGGGACCCGAGGGGAAAAGCCTCGAACAAAACATACAAATACATACAAATAGAGACAAGTTAACAATATAAAGAGCAAAACAAACTTATGGATACAATGGATAAGAAAAATAAATGTAATCCAAGGAATAGTACATAGCTCTATACAAGGTCAGAAGAAGGAAAGTGCAAAAGAAGATAGGAGTAGAGGAGGAAGGAAGTGATCTAGAGGGAGGAGAAAAAAAAGAAGAGCAGTAGGATAAAGTAAATGATATAAAGAGGGAGGGTATAGAAAGAAGAGCAGATTGGATAAAGTAAATTATATAAAGAGGGAGGGTATAGAAAGAAGAGCAGATTGGATAAAGTAAATTATATAAAGAGGGAGGGTATAGAAAGAAGAGCAGATTGGATAAAGTAAATTATATAAAGAGGGAGGGTATAGAAAGAAGAGCAGATTGGATAAAGTAAATTATATAAAGAGGGAGGGTATAGAAAGAAGAGCAGATTGGATAAAGTAAATTATATAAAGAGGGAGGGTATAGAAAGAAGAGCAGATTGGATAAAGTAAATTATATAAAGAGGGAGGGTATAGAAAGAAGAGCAGATTGGATAAAGTAAATTATATAAAGAGGGAGGGTATAGAAAGAAGAGCAGATTGGATAAAGTAAATTATATGAAATGGGAGGGTATAGATAGAAGAGCAGATTGGATAAAGTAAATTATATAAAGAGTGAGGGGATGGAAAGAAGAGCAGATTGGATAAAGTAAATTATATAAAGAGGGAGGGTATAGAAAGAAGAGCAGATTGGATAAAGTAAATTATATAAAGAGTGAGGGGATGGAAAGAAGAGCAGATTGGATAAAGCAAATTATATAAAGAGGGAGGGTATAGAAAGAAGAGCAGATTGGATAAAGTAAATTATATAAAGAGGGAGGGTATAGAAAGAAGAGCAGATTGGATAAAGTAAGATAAGAAAGAGGAAAAAGGGTCTTAATGATAAGTCTAGTGAAGAAATGGGAATATGGAAATGGAGGAGTTAAGTAGGATGGTTACAGGTACATATAGGGTTGTTATGGAGGTACATGCTATAGGCACAAAGTAATTTTCATCATGCAATTATACAAAACTAGATACATATATACAACTATGTCCATATTGCTGTGTATCTCACACTGGGCCTGGAGATACGACCAAATCGTGTGACGTATAAACTGGAATTGGGGTTAGGATTGTCTCTGCTGAATGTTCAACCTTAGGGATGTTACGAACATTATCAGAAATGGTAGAAAGAATCAAGACACGTTCTGGGATGGGAACACTGTCTGAATCACTCTGACATTTAGAGTCTGTATCACAGGAACAGTGCTGCGATAATGGTTCTGGTACAGGAAGTAGATGTCTGCAATTCCTCCTATACTCCACACCCTCTACTTTCATAAATAGGATCTCGTCTCTTCACATATATTTGTTACTTGACCAATCTGGTCGAAACCTTTTGCCATTTTTATCCTCACTGTCTCTCCTTCTTTCAACGGATGAAGAGATCTGCTCGATTTGTCATAGCTGGACATCTGGAAAGAATGCTTTCTGAACAATTGGGCTTTGATTGCTTTGTTGTTTTTAGCTTTAGGCCTCAATAAATTGAAACTGATAGGTAATGTTGTTCTGGTTTGCCTAGATAGAAGTCTTTGAGCAGGTGAGCCAAGTATATCATCACAGGGTATGTTTCTGAGATTGAGTAAGTTCAAAAAGACATTGGTATTGTCATGCTTTGACTTCACAAGTAATTGCTTTGCACTCTGCACTGCACATTCAGCTAGTTCATTCGACTGTGGATATTCTGGACTACTAGTAACATGTACAAAGTCCCATTCTCTTGCAAATTTCTGAAACAACTGACTGGTAAATTGGGTACCATTGTCAGAGATGAGCTTTTGTGGACTTCCATTGACTGAGAAATGATGTTTCAACTTGATAATAACAGTAGTGGATGTTAGGTTAGGTAGCACATCGATCTCAAACCAATTAGAATAAGAGTCTACCAACACTAAGTAATGCTGATTGTTCCACACGAATATGTCAGTGGCTACTGTTGACCAAGGTAGTTCAGGAACATGACTTGGCTGAAGTGGTTCTTTTTGCAACTGCAGTTTAGTACAATTACATACTGAACAAGAAGAAAGTACTCTATCAATGTTTTTTGCTAGAGAAGTCCAAACTACTAGTCCTCTTGACCTTCTTTTGATAGCTTTGGAACATGGGTGACCACAATGCAAAATCTGGATGTATTCTTGTTGTAAGGAAGCAGGAACAACAATTTTAGGACCTTTGAAAATAATTCCATCTTCCATCAACATCTCATTTCCATAAGGAAAGTAGGGTTTGTACTTCAGGTGGTACACTAGATTGCTTTGACGGCCATACAACATTAATATATTGGTTGAGCTTTTGCAAAACTGGATCAGTCTTTGTATGATCTCTTAGCTCATCAAGTCTTGTGGTAGAAAAATTATGCAATTCCACGACATCAAAGTCAAAATTTTCTGGGTCAAGCTGTTCTGTTGTATTTCTGGGTGATGTGGATAAGGTATCAGCCAGATAAAGAAGTTTGCCTTTTGTATAGACCATTTTGAAGATGTACTTTTGCAATTTAAGCATCATTCTTTGGAATCTTGCTGGAGCTGAATGCATAGGCTTCTTTAAAATAGTAACCAGAGGTTGATGAACAGGTTCAATCTGAATATCTCAACCATAGATATAATCATGAAACATGGAGCATGCAAACACTATTGCCAAAAGTTCTTTCTCAATCTGAGCATATTGCATTTCAGTTTGGGTAACTGTACTAGATGCATATGTTACTGGTATACCCTCTTGAAGAACAACTGAGCTAAGACCAAATTTTGAAGCATCACAGGAAAGAGTTACTGGTTTGTTGACATTATAGTATCTTAATGTAGGTGGAGGAGCTATTTTCTGCTTAAGGTCTTCAAATGCTCTCTGGTGATGTTCTAACCATGACCATATAACATTTTTATGTGTTAGCTCTCTCAGAGGTGCTGTCAACTCACTGAAGTCTGGTATGAACTTGCATAAATAGTTGACCATACCAGCAAAATGATGTAGAGCTTGTACATTATCCGGTGCTGCCGTCTCTAGAATAGCTGCTTACTTGGACGGGTCTGGTCTCAAGCCAATGCTAGTAAATAAATGACCTACATATGTAACTTCTGGTAGTCTGAATTTGCACTTTAGGGGATTGAGCTTTAAGTTCACTTTATGTGCTCTGTCTAGAACTCTCTTAAGATTTCTGTCATGCTCTGCCTCACCATTGCCTCCGACTAAAAAATCATCTGCTATTATGGCACTAGGATAACCTGAAAAAATTTGCTCCATTGCACACTGAAAGACCTCACTTGCAGAATTTATTCCAAATGGCATCCTAAGAGATCTGTATCTTCAAAATGGGGTACTGAATGTAGTCAGTAATGAAGATCTGCAATCAAGCATCACTTGCCAAAATGAACATTCTGCATCTAAGACAGAAACAACTGTGGTATTCAGTATTAGAGCTGCGACTTCTTCAACTATATGCATGGGCTGATGCAGTCTTTTTAATGCTTTGTTCAAATCTCTTGGGTCGATGCATATTCTGATTTTGTCTGAGCCTTTTTTGTGAACTGCTATGATGGACGACACCCATTCAGTAGGTTGTATAACTGGACAAATTACACCTTGCTGCACCATTTTGTCCAACTGACCTTTGACTTTATTCTGCATAGCTATCGGAACTTTTCTTGCTGGTCTAACCACTGGACTGATCTCTGGGTCTAACTTCATAGAATACACAACTGGAAGTTTTGCCTGACTTGTCACTGAAAACGTCAGCATACTCTGAAAAAATGTTGTTAGTGAAGCTGGAACTGGGACATGTGCTTATATGATGAACTTTGGTAAAAAAAAAACAGATTCATTCTCAAACTCTCTGAGACCCAGTAATGACTGCACAGGTCTTCAAACTCTATAGAATAATAAGCTATAACAATTCTTGGCCACATAACATGAAAGCACTACTGAGCCTTTGGTTTGAATTCCTTCACCTCCATAAGCAACAGGTTTCGCACAACTGGTCACATTTAGTTGTTCACCAGCTTTCACCTTAGCAAAAGTATCTGCAATTATAACATTACACTTTGAACCAGTGTCTACTTTGAGTTCAATGGGTTTACCATTGATCTGGATAGTACAAAATACTTAATTATTTGCCAATAAATCTAATGCATCAGTCTTTTTACCAATTACTGATACACCATCTACATAGACAGCAGACTGCTGCAGTTCAATTTGATTAATTTGCTTTTTTGAATGACCCTTTGTAACAGTGTGAGGCTCACTTGATTTGCAAAGTTTTTGAAAATGGTTCTATTTCTTACATTTATGGCATTGCTGACCAAATGCTAAGAACTTTTCTCTTTTAGACTCATGGTTGGTACCACAATTGCAATGGTTAACAATAAAGCTTGATTTGGGTTTTTCTGATTAACCCTTGTACAGCACTGAACATGCTCCTTTAGCTGAACTAGTCTTAGAACTTGCTGGAAGGTTGCAGAACCTCCTAGGAAAACTCGCAGGGGCAGCAGCTGCCATGTGCTCAGGACTGTTTCTGCCTGCCACATGTTGCATGCTGTGTGCTCAGGTCTGTTTCTGCCTGCCACATGTTGCATGCTGTCTACATTTGCTCTGGGGCCTGCTGAAACCATGCACTTATCACTTGTAAGCATATTTGTGTGCCTTTCTGTAACTTCACGAATTTGACAAATCTCAATAGCTTTACTCTGCATTAAATCACTCTCATAAGGGGTCCTAATGGAGAGATGAAAAGTCAGCAAGCGAAGGAGAGTAGTGCTGAAGTTGAATTCATCCTCAAGTCTTTCTGAGTACCTTCACAAGGTGGACCCTGCGTTTCACAAAATCTCACCAAGGCGACACTGATATATAGACTGTATTTATATAGCCTATATCATGGACAGAAGTAGGTTAAAAACTAAAAAAGATAGCTGGGTGCACAAGACCCATGATACAAAAGTGCCCAATCCTGGTAGGCGCACTGGAGGCAGGACTGGAAAAGATGACAGTGTAGAATCCTCAAAATATGGAAACATTCCTACAATGTGGCCAGGCCAGGCCCAGGGAGAGGATCCCCCCCCCCCCCCATTGTAGAAGGAAGTAGCAGTCCACAAAAATCACAAAAACTGATAGGCCAAAGAAGAGCCATAAAGACGATAAAGTGGAGTATTGAGGATAAGAAAGAAATTATGTATTGTTACTATTAAGCAAAAGCCCAGAATTTCCAGACACAAGATATACAAAATGATTAAGAGAGAAATTAGTGGAAAGAAAAATACTTCTGCAAGAAAAACTTTCAGAAGCTTCAAATGAAAATTTGTGCTCATTGATACAACAGATTTCTGAAAAACAGTATACAGATCAAGAAACCTTGACCTGTTTGGAAAAAGAAGCATCTGAGGAAGTGCAAAAATATAAACAACAAAACCAAGAGATATTTGAAAAGTATAAAAAAGAAATATGAACACGGGAAAGAAAGAGAGCTTTGATATGGCGCAATATTTATGGAAAGGAGAAAGCCAAATTAATCAATATAAAGAAGACAGTCCAAAGATATTCAAAGAGAAATACAGGCAAAGGCATCCAGATATGGAAAATTTCACAATAAAAAAATAACATCACAAAGATAGAACGTAGAAAAGAAGATTAGTAAAGCAGAAGTTAAAAAAATAGAAGTTGAAGTTATGGAGTGCCTTTGAAGTGAAGGATTTGGTGTAGAAGGCCTAGCACAGGTTATATCTCAGCAGGATGGAGTGAATCCCCAAAGTAGGGAGAAACAGGAAGATCAGGAAACATCTGAAGAAAACTAACCAATACAAAAAGAGCAGCACCAAAGATATTTGAAGAGAAATACAGGCAAAGGAATCCAGACATGGAAAACCTTACAATACAAAAAATAAGACAAAGACGAAAAGTAGAAAAGGAGATTAGTAATGGAGAAGTTAAAGAAATAGAAACTGAGGTCATGGAGTACCTGCAAACTGAAAATCTAATTCAGAAAGTACCACAACAGGATAGAATAATGGATATCCAAATTAAGTGGAAATCAGTGGAACAGGAAGTAATTGGTCAGGTGCCATATGAAGATAATTTGCAGCCTTCCACAGGAAACCAGTTTAAACATTCTCTTGAAGCTAGACAGTAAGGGAAGGAACAGGAAACTGTGGAAACCCTGATGCAGTCAATGTTGAGGAGTGATAAGCCAGTGAGTTCCCATATGATACAGCAGTGGAGAGCACGGGATGAAGTTGAAGAGAATGTGTCACAGGAAGATGCTATAGAATCTTTTATAGAATGCCCACAGGAATTGGAAAACAAGGGATGTGCCCTTAGTTTGGAAGAAAATGAGTTAAGAGAAGAGTTGCTTAATTTAATAGACATAGACAGCTATATCAAGATCAAAGAAAGAAATAGACTGCAGAAGGTTAAAAAAACCCAAAAAATCAGAAGCTTGATAAAACAAATGAACAGAGTAATTAGGACTGTTCATAGAGACACATGTGATATAACAGAAGGAAACAGGATATATTACTGTGCAGCTAAATTAATAACTGATAAAGTTCTGTCACAAGAACACAGGATAATGAGGGAAAGGAAGCGGAGAAATCGAATACCATTATAGAAATATCTAAAAGAGAAAACTATAAAGTAATTAAGACAAGAAGTGTCACTGATAGAAGATTATAGAAGAGGGAATAGATCAACAAAATACTAAGAAAGATAGATGTGATAAAAGCAATGCACAGTATTAGAACAGACCAGGATATCTCATACACTATTGCAAATAACAAACTAAACATTTTAGCACAGGTAAAAAGACTTAGAAGATCGGAAAATAAATATAAAGGACAAGTACAAAATAAGCAATTTATTGATGATCCAAAAAACATTTATAGAGAACTGGGAAATAAGGTAAAAGGAACTGAAAGACAGCCAAAGAAAGAAGAAATAGATACATTTTGGAGAAGTATCTAAGAAGATCCTGTGGAACATAACAAAGATGTTAAATGGACAGAAGTTAAAGAAAGAATAAGAGGTTCAAACATACAGGATATGAAATGGGATGAAGGAACAGCCAAAGAGATTGAAACAAAGTTAAAAAAAGCCTCTAAATGGAAAACCCCAGGCCCAGAAGCAGTACCTAATTTTTGGCTGAAAGTATTAACATCTTTGCATGAAGATTTAGCCATGAGTAAGAACTATTTATATGCACACCCCTAACAGACACCAGCCTGGTCAACAACAGGAAAAACAATGTGCTTACTTAAGAGTGAACCTGCAAGCTACCCTAAAAATTATAGATGAATAACTTGCCTTCCAACGACGTATAAACTATACACAGGAATTGTTGCTGACAGAGTTTATTGTCATTTTGAAGAAAACTCAATTATGGCAGTAGAACAAAAGGGCAATAAAAGAAAGTCACATGGAACAAAGGATCATTTGCTGTTAAATAAAATCATAGTGGAGAACTGTAAAAAGGGGAAGAATCTAATTATGGCATGGATTGACTACAAAAAAGCAATTGATAGTATCCCACACTCATAAATAAAAGAGTATAAATGTATAAGAATAAAAAAATGTATAAGATACACCTTACACTGATCAACTACATTACAGTGACCATGAAACAGTGGCAGACCACTTTGCAATTAAGCCATGATAAAGGACAAATTATTATCCCAGGGATAAAAATTCAAAGGGGGATTTTCCAGGGTGACTCTCTGTCACCGCTGCTATTCTGCCTTGCCCTTAACCCATTAAGCTGTCTACTTAACAGCTTAGGCCATGGCTATAATTTGGCTCCTAAAAAAACACAAAGTGTAATGACTTCTCATCTTCTCTTCTCTTTGTCGATGATTTAAAACTGTATAGCTCAGCAAATGAACTGAAATCACAACTGCAAGTTGTCAAAACTTTTTCAGATGATATAAGAATGTCATTTGGTCTTGATAAATGTGCAAAAGCAACCTTTAAAGCAGGAAAACTGCAATGTCAGGAAAACATCAGTTTGGGACAAGAGTATGATATAAAAGAACTTGAGCAAGAAGGAGTGTATAAATATTTGGGACTTGATGAAGAATCAACAATAAAATCCAAACAAATGCAAATAAAATTTAGGAATATTTCAGAAGACTTAAATTAATCCTGAAAACAGCACTGATATCTAGGAACAAAATTCAAGCTATAAACCAATTTGCTCTTCCTATCCTAACTTACAATTTTGGAGTGACTGACTAGCCCCAAAACGTGTTCGATAGATAAGATAGGAAAAAAAGAAGGATGCTTCATGCTCACCAAATGATTTATAAAAATCAGTGCTTATTAAGATTATATATTCCCCATTCTAAAGGAGGGATGGGCCTGCTTGAAATTGATTATATGTATAGATCTGCAATCATGGGACTTCACACATATCTGTTGACTTCACAAGATCCAAACATAGTGAAAATTTTGAAACATGAGGAGAATAAATCTAAGATGACATCTCTGCTTAATTCAGCAGAAGCATATCGGCATCAAGCAGGAATGGAAATCAAATCAGAAGTGGATAAAAATCAGGCAGCAACTGAATGTGCCAAAAAACAAAAGAAAGAATATAAGGTGAAGGACCAGATGAGAAGTTAAGAAATGTGGAAAAAACATATAGTTCCAAGTATAGAAAACATCTGGAAGAACCTCATGTTGAACAGGAATAAATGCAGGAATGGTTAAGGAGAGGCAAATTCAAACCAAGAGATGAAAGGTTAATATTGGCAGCCCAAGATAGTGGGCTACATACACATTGGTTTACAAAGTCCATTGAACATGTGGGAGAAACAGACAAATGTAGGTTTTGTAAAACCAAATTGGAAACAGTTGCACACCTTGTTGCAGGTTGCAACATACTAATGGGAGAAGGACTGTATACTGAAAGGCATAATAATGTGGCAAGATTGTTGAACTGGGGATTGTACAAACATAATGGTATTGAAGTGGCAGAAAAACACTGGAAACATGAGCCACAAAGCATCATAGAAAATTATGAAGTTTATATCACATGGGACCACACATTACCAACAGTTCAAAAGGTAGATGCTAAAAAACGGATAGAGTGGTCCAAGAAAAGAAGACAAGAGTAGCATTGATAACTGAAATCCCCACACCCAGTGGCTACAGTGTCTTGCGTACAGAGAGATACAAAGTCATAAAATATCAGGATTTGCAGGCAGAAATGAGGGCAGTGTGGAAGAAAGATACCCAGACAGTTCCAGTAGGAGTAGGAGCGACGGGTCTTATAAAAAAGAATTTACAATCGTATTTAGATACGTTACCAATCCATGTAACTGCGGACGAATTGCAGAAGGAGTTATTACTGGGCAGATGGTGGGTGCTCCGAAGAGCACTTTTGACTGACATCAAAGACTGAAACAATACTAATTTCATGAACTTTAATTGTACTTTGACTTAGGAATGGGGTCCATTCCTGTCAAGGTATTAAAATTAAAAAAGCAAAATCTCACAGCAGCATTATTAATACACCCACGACCCCGTCCTTTATTAACGCTTTTTTAAGTCACCAAACTTACACGTTTTAGCTTTATTTCTTAGGTCAGTAATGTAAGCTGCAAAAGTTTCATCTTCCTTTTGATCTCTTGTGTAAAACAAATGCCCTTCTAATGTAACATTGGTCTGGGGGTTACATATCTCTCTAAATCTGTGCTTCAAACACTCGGGGTCTTCCCTTGATTCAGCCTGCAATTTTTCCCTTCACCTTTATATACTGCTGGTGCATATACAAATGAATGCTCTCTTTCTATGGCCCCTGACCCTACTAGATTTAACAAAATGAATGCCCTGGGGTGTGCATCTTTATCATAATAAGCTGCTTGTATGAATAAATCATACTCTTGCTCAAATATTCTCCAATTCTCTGCAGTATTCTGATCAAATACAAGTTGTATCAGTTTTCGAAAGCCGTCTGCCATATTAATACATCTCAGTGAAGACTTTTGCCAGTATGCATGAAAACACATGCATGTACATATGCCTGAAATTTATGCCAGTACTTGTAACTACACCCAATAGGACAACAAGCCTCATTATAACTGAACTTTGTGAAATACATTTCCTGAGCACTATAATATTCTTGAAATCACCTCTTAGCAGTGTAGAAAACATTTCAAATAACTGCACTGTGCAAGTATACTGGGCAGAAGAATCTCAGAGTAAGAAACATTTCGAAGTAATTGCACTTTGCAAATAAACAGTACACAGCACACTGAAATTTCCACAAAATGACGGTACTTTGCTAACAACTCTGTATAGTGCAAGAAACACTCTGTAATGGCGGCACTCTGCAAATAGACACACCTGGTACAAGAAACTTTTTGAAATGGCTGTATTTTACTGCACTTTACGAAATAGTGCTACTTTGCACACAACAAACTCTTTGGAATAAATGCACAGTAATAAACACACACTGTAAGCACTTTTGCATACTTTGAGACACTTTGCGTGCCAACAGCTATGCCAATTTAGTGATGGCCAGTTGGGAGAATCAGCATGTGCTGTCATTGAACAGGTGGGGAAAGGTAATTTTCTACAAACATTTTGTCGATGACCTGTTCCTGTTGTGGAAGGGCAACACAGCTGAGCCAAAGGGTTTTTGTGATTTCATTAATACTACCACAAACTTTTTAGAGTTTGAAGTTAATTTTTCTGACAGTGAGATGAATTTCCTTGATATCTGTGTGTATTGGGATGAAGATGGGAAACTATCCACCAGGATATAAAGGAAAGAGTGTCATAAGAACCATCTCCTACACAGGAGTAGCATGCACCCCCGACACATTTTCACGAATGTAGTGAAGGGGCAAACACTACGGATATCTAGACTTACAACTGAAGATGCAGTTTTTGACTCTGAATTACATGTACTGGAACAGAGATTTGTGGAGAGGGGATATACAGACCCTATAACCCAAGGGATAATAATTGATACAGCAGAATTAAGATGTAATTTTGGGAGACCTTACTACTCAGATGAAGGAACAAAGGTTGGAAGCAACATTAAGCACAGGAGAAGGACAAACAGACACGTACGAGTACCTGTTGAATTCTCGAGTGATGTGAAGGAAGTGACAGATACCATTAGAAAATATTGGCCTATTCTAACTCAAGATCTTGATATAGGACCAATTGTAGGTGACAGGCCTTACTTTTCCTATAGAAACAAAAAGTCACTCAAACAATTTTTATGTTATCCGAAGAATAGAAGGGAGATAGGAATACAGGATGATAAGAAAGGTACTATTCCCTGTCATAATTGAAATCAATGTAAATGCATTGACACAAGCAATAAGTTTATACACCCTGACCTTAAAATTGAGTTTGAGTTCAATGTTAAAGCGGGCTGTAACAGCACAAATATTGTTTATCTGGCTATATGTAACTTATGTTCTTCCTTTTACGTTGGTAAAATCAACAGGAAGTTTAGGTTTAGGATTAGGGACCATTTGTTAAAAATCAGAAATTCAGATAATACTAATGCATTAGCGAAACATGTAAATAAAACTGATATTACACACACTTTCAGATTCATGACAATTGAAATGGTCTACGAGAATGAACGAGGAGGGGACATTGTAAATTTAACAGAAACTACAGAGAGTAGATGGATAGTGAGGTTGAGAGCAGACAAAAGGAGGGGGTTGAATAATAGGGTACCCCTTAAACCCCTATTAAAATCTAGACCCTTAGCAAGAAAGTGTTAAGTCTTGTATTTAAAGGAAGTATGTTCCATTCTGTATATACATCTCCTACACACGTTTTTCTTTTTTTTTATATATATATGTTTTATACATATATTTTATACGTGTTTTTTATATGCATGTTTTTATGTATTGTGCATAAATATATTTTTATAATGCTGATTTTCATATTATAATTGTTAATCTTTGAGAATGTATAGGTTGTAAGAACTTCTGTTACTACATATGCATGCTAGTACTAGGGAGATGCCTTATTTATTAAGTGTACCCTTTTAAGAAAATGAGAGGGAAATTGCTGGTGTGCACTGGGATTGGTTGTTTTGAATTAACTTAGTAATATAAGCATAGTTGTGTTGTGTCAGTTATAGGTGTGATGAAGTGATGTGTCTACATCACGAAAGCGCTTACCAATAAATTTGTTCCAGGTTTTACTTTTATAGACATTGAGTGTTATTTTCTCAGCCATTGAGAGATCCTGTGGATGTTTTTGTGGGAATTATACATAATGCAAAACTCGGCACCATAAAGATAAAAATATTCAGATAGCCTGTTATATTGTCTAAATAATTTAAAAATACATACTTTTAAATTCAGTGTTCTAGAAAAAGTGGAAAGGAATATGAGGGCAGGTCCTTGGTCATTATATCTGGAGAGACAGGAGGTAATATGGCAACTGAGACTGGAAGCCTATAGACATCCAGGACTTAAAGAAGCAGGTAGCATAGCCCCTGTCTTAAAACTAAAAACTTTTGAGAAATGAAAAGAATTTAAAAGTTTTATTTTTAAATGTATGAGTAGCTTATATGTATTTAGATAGGCTAATGATCACATGACTTGCCTCTTTTTGATACTTAAAAGCATTCTCTGTTTAAAATTTATGTCTGAAGAAGTTTTTAAAGTTTAAAAACGAAAGTGCTAACATTGTATTAAATGTGGTTTGAATATTAAGTTCGGCTGTGGCGTTGTCCTTTCGGCTTGGCTTTTGCTTTTTGTTTTTATATTTTTTATAAAATAAATTGTTTGTGTAAGTTTTCATTACCTTTATTTCATTTCTGGCTCTTTTTTGTACTCGGTTCACTTAGTTTGCCTTCACTGTTAACTCTGCACCTCGTGGCTCTGAATAGCAGTCTCTGGAATCCCGGTTCTGATACCATGTCACTCGTCTAGTCAGAATGAAGTAGACGAACATTGTGGGTTCTGTTCAAGCAGCCTTATTATATACAAACATAAACATATATACAAACTAGCTGCCTGATATATAGATGTTCACACTCTGGCTGTACTCAGAAAATGGCATTGAAGATAGCACATACTTGCTATTTATACTGCACGGTCAGGTCTTAGAAATGCTTCTTAAAGGTACAACACATCTGTTAGTCTACAATTTCCATGATAGTTTTTTCCATGGTTTTGCATATGAGACTAGTCAGACTTATATGTCTGTACTTACCTGGGTCCATTGATGGCCCACCCTTGTGCAGAGGATGACATTTGCAGTCCTCCATTCGCTTGGCATGAAGCTTGTTTGGAGGCTACAGTTAAATAGTGATTTTAGTGATCCTGTGATGTCAAATTTCATGCTATTATGGAGGCATCCTGGGATATTATCAGGGCCTATTGATGCAGTGTTCTTGGCCTTGAAGAGTGCATTGAGGACCTGTTCCCTAGTGATAGCTAGGGATGTTATGGTTGAGAGTATTCCCTGAGGGAGTGTCTAGGGGGAAAGGGGGGTAAATTTGTATCTAAATGTGTTAGCTAGTAGGTTTGCCTTATCGTCTTGCTCAGTATAGGTTGCTCCATTTACAATTGGTTCAGGACATTGTTATTTATTGCCTTTGAGACTGCAAACATACCTGAAGAATGACTTGTGATTGTCCTAGGCCTGGGAAGTTCTGCTTACCTAAAATGTAGCTTTGGTAGACTTGATTAGCCCCCGACTTACCTGTTTAGATTGATGAGGGAGCTTTTGCCTTGATGGATATTACACTTTCAAATTTTTGTCATAATTGTCTTCCTTTTGTTATACAGCCCTATTGATCTTGGGATTCTGTTTTTGAGCTTGTTTGTGCTTATTCCAGATAGGTACACCTGTCTCTATGCAGCCACTAACATGATCGCACAGAGTTTATGTGAACAATTCTGCATAGGGAGAAATGTTCTCATGGTTTGGGGGGGCTTGAAATATTGCCAGGGTGTCACTTGATTGTAGGAAGTTTGCTTTAGAATAATTCCTGAAAATTCCAGGGTTAGATGGGGTACTGGGATTTATTTTTATTTCAAAGGAGACAGGTTTAAGGTCCATCATGACTAGTGAAGACATTACATGGGGGTTTGGGTTGGGGTGGAGGGGTAACATTCTCAAAAGTTTGTGAGGACCAGGTCAAGGATATTAGCACCCCTAGTGGGTGTACTGTCTACCTGGTCCAGGGTGTTTATGTTAACAAAATGCAGGAATTTTTGGGCCAGCATGTTTAGAGTCATGTACGATTCCCAGTTTATAGTGGGTTAGGTAAAGTCACCCATAAATATAGTGTTGGTTTGAACAGGGAGTGTCTCTAGTACATTTATGTATGTATTATGGGTTTCCTTGGTCATAAAGGGGGACTTATAGCTTGCAAGGAATTGGTCTAAAACTTTGCCTGTTATAATTTGGACATGGAGCAGCTCAAGTGTGTTGTGTGTCGTACTGTTTGAATAACCTTCAGGTGTGTTTGTTTTTGATGAGAATCTATGCAAATTAAGACACCTGCACCTTCTGTTGCTTGCTGTGCAGTATCTGGTCTAAATGTGTGGAAGGCACTGCCGGGGTGCTCTCCGTGGCTTTAACCATGCCTCAGTAACTACACAGATGTTGACTTTCTTCAGGATTAGGAGAGCTTTCAAGAAGTGAAGTGTCTTGTTTAAACCTTTGGCAATGAACAATAACATCTTTAGACTTTCTTGGGTTGATTTTGCTATACTGTAAGTTGACAGTCTTTCGGCTTTTCCCAGTTAGGGGTCGCCACAGGAGAACTCCGGTCTGCTCATGACTGGCAGTGGATTTTTACATTGCTGAGTTGCCAGCCCGATGCCCAGCCTTCAAAGAAGGCATGTCCATTCACGCTCGCACCTACCTGCATGTCTTTAGCGTCACTCGACCATGGGGAGGACATGTAGACTCCACACAGAAGGAGCTCCAGCCGAGAATCGAACGGGAGAACCTCTTGTTGTGAGGCGACAATGCTATCCGCTGCACCACTGCGGCTTATTCATGCTGAAAGTTGGCAGTGCATATGAATAACCCAGAGATGAGATGGGCTGAACAAGGATATGTTGGGACATTTACATGTTTCTGCTGTCCACAAGAGACACAAATCCTAAACCGGGAGAGAAGTTATGGTTACCCATCCATTAAAATGTGGTATTATGTCTCTAGATAGTGACAGTAAATCTTTAATATACCCATAATGTCATAATATTGGTTCTTGCTGCATGTTATGTGACTTCCATCTTTATGGAGTTCTCTGCCATTATTTTTTAGCTACATCAATTCAGCTCACCTGTGCAAAATTAAACTTGGGTAAAAGAGAGTTAAAATAAAGCTTAAAGAGTCTTTTGATACTTAAAATAATGCAAGTAAGTACAGATATCACATGGCAATGGGAAGAGTTTAGCCCAGAGATGTTGCAAGTTTGGCTGGAGCTCTGGGAGAGGCTCCCATTTGGCTCCCCATCTTCGTATCATTGAGCAGAAACTAAGGTCAGAAAAGCCTTCTTGAGGGCCAGCAAAGAGCGAGTATGTATTCAGTATAACAACTGACAGTGCATTCAGAGATTTAGGCTTACAAGGCAAAGAAAATTGTTTGAAAGCTACACTGTATTATTCAGGCCATAATCTAACATCAAGAAGTCAAAGAAAAAAAAGAACTGTGCTGCATCTGCAGAAACAGAGCTTCCAATATTTTATTTCAAACTGTCACCAAAAAAAGCCTGATATATTGATATACAAAACATAATTCATGTATTTGCAAACCACAGGGTTTGCATATTTTGAAGTAAACAGCTCACACCACTGAACAGGACACAATATCATGAGAAATAAAGTGCACAGAACCTTAGAAAAGTAGATGTTTGAAAAGTAGTAACATTAACCTCTTCTGTCAGAACTAAGAATGCAGAATATTAGGAGGAATAAATGTTTTAGCACTTAAATTGTATGCCATAACAGAGTGTTAGCAGTTGGTTACCATCAGGGTAAGTAAGAGAAAAGTGTTAAGCTGTCCAGTTGCTGAAGACTACAACGAGTTAGCAGAAGATGTTAATGTTGGAGACACCTGTTAATTAGGTAGCGCTTCACTCTGTGGTAGCTAGATATAAGGAACTGCTATCTCATAGTCTTGAGATTTAGCATCTGCAGTCCAAAACAGTCTCCATAGGATTGACTGAGAACCTGAGCAAGTTGATTGCCAGGTTACTGAAATACAAGGATGCCAGGTGTTGTGTCATGAGCCTCAAGGAGATTGGATCATGAGAGTGACTGTTCCATCCAATGGCTATAACACAGGAGCTTGCAGATTATTTTAGGAAAATATACATTTCTCATGTGGTGACTTCTTCCCCTACAGTGGCCCATGAGCCCACTTCATGTATATCTTGGCTGTGGGTACAGATGTAGTGTTGCTAGAGCCGCATTTGATGTTAGAGGAGGCCAGGTACGCAGCTGTGATTCTTAAGGGGGGGGGTCCAGTGTCCAGAGTATCATGATTTAAATGTAAAGGTCCATAAGGTCATGAGTGATTGCTGGCTTGTAGGATGTGGCAATTTTACTGTTACATTGAAGATGGCATGACATAGCCATCCAAATAACCATGCTTAGTTTAAAAAATGAACTTGAACTTTTGTTGTATTATTAATTTAACACAAACATACACTGTAGCACTTTGGCTAATGCTTTCAATGAGAATAATTACATAACAAACAAGTACTGTTTAAATATACAACATTTACAGACAATTAAGAAAATTATTAAAAATTGTATAAAGTTATCTGACTGATTTTTGTTGGATGATTTTTAAAGTCTGTGAAAATCAGCTGATTCCATTTTTATTGTCTCCATGTTATGCAGTATATGAAAATCACTATAGCTTCCTAAGATGAAAAAAGGTGAAAAAGTGAGTAGAAATTGCAAATAGTCAGTAACAGACCAAGTGCTTCAAAGCAGTATTTGGCAGCAATGATAACAGGGTGATAACTGAAATGGATTAAGAAACCAGAGATTGAGAGTTAATGCATCTAAAAGTCAGTCAAAAACATGTGGGATTTGTTGAGAAATCATATATTATACAAGTATTTGCAGGAAAAGACAGGAAGGCTTCCAAGATGACTGCACACTGATCAACATTTTAATCACATCTCTCACAATGTGAAAAAAGAAACAGAGATAGTGGCAAATAACTCCACCAGATTTAATAAATTTAGTTACTGGCTAGTAAGTACATTGCCTGGATGCCAGCAAAGAAAAAACTTTGAAGACCTGAAAGAAAATCAACTAGAAAATGAGAGGAGAAAACACTGACTGTGAAGAATACTACAGCTGTTCAGCAAAAAGCTTTGGTGTAAGACATGGCTTCCAGTAATCTAGAGGGAAAGATAAATCAAATGTGCTCAGAGCTGATTAAATAAAATGAACCACTGAAGGTTGTTTCAAATCGAAGAAGCTTTCAACAGCTATTTAGGTAAACTGATAAAACTGCAAGAAATCAGAGGTCAAAATAAAGAAAAGGCTCACTGAGAGTGAGAGAAAGAAAAATTTTTCAAAAAAAAAATGTTGAGTTAGAGGACAGGGCATACAGAGAAAACCTGAGATTCTCTTCTGTACCAGAGAAACTGGAAGGAACAACATGTATTAATTTTATGAAAGCACAAAAAAGCAACTGGACTGGTATTCCACAGGAGGATTTATTAATTGAAAAGGCACATCATGTGTTGTTCCAAACCTGGCCATGAGAAACTAACCAAGGTGTGTATTAGTAAAGATGCAATCAAACCAACAGAAATAGTTGATACTGACAAAATTGTGGCAGAAGAGCAAAGTATTAAAAATTGCAGACAATAATAACTTCTTATCATAATGACTACACTACTCATATTTATGGAAAATTAATAGTCTCACAGGTATAGACAGAAAAAGGAACGTGTATTGAAACATATTAAGAAATGCAGAGTACAAATAGCGATGCTACAGAAGACACACTTGTAAAGAAATGAGCCTGTACATTTGATAAAGTAAGGATTTCAGTAGGGATATTCAGCAAAGTATCAAGGACAAAAGAAAGGGGGAATATTTATATTAATTTCTAGAGGAACTCCAATAGTGATAGAAGAGGGAAAAAGATAAAAATGCTTGATTTGTGGTAGTAAGGGGCTACTGGCAAGGGAGGAAGATCACACTGGCATATATTTATATTCCACCTAAAACTGCTATTATGGAACTTAATAAAATTTATGGATAAATAATTAGCTTCCAGTCGGGAATATTACTTATAGGTAGGGACTGGAATTTGATTTGCAACAGTGAAGATATATCTAGGGGACCTTGAAGGGAAAAATCTAACAAAAGAGGGTAGACTGCTAACGAAATTTATGAAAATACTTGGTATGAAAGATGTAAATTCAGTAGCAGGAACTCTGAGAGAATTTACAAATTATTCCCTAAGGTACAGTAACTGTATGCAGAAATTACATTTCACAAGAACATGTGAATTTCACTGAAAGGTTAAACACACATCCAAAAACTATTTCAGATCATGTGCCAATAACAAATAATATAAAAATGCAGGGTAATGAAGTAAAAATGAGACACTGGCACTTCCCTACCTACCTATAAAAAAGAGAGGAATTTAAGGATTGGGTAGTGGAAATTATTTGAGGGATTCCGGCGTGTAGCCCGCAGGACATTTCCCTGCGAGCTACATCGCCGAACCCAAATAAGTACTTCACTAAATGCATTCCTTGAATCTAAATAAGGAATGTGTTACACATCTGGTACGGTTGCCTTTGCCCGTACATAGATTACAGCTGCAGCAGCTAGGCTTTTCAGCCGTATTGCACTACTGCAAAGTGCCGCTGCAGCCATTTGGGTTCGGCGATGTAGCTCGCAGGGAAATGTCCTGCGGGCTACACACTGGAATCCTATTTGAGAGTTATTAGGGAAGTTAGAAATTTCTTCAGACACTGTAACTAGTGAGTGGGATAAAATGAAAGTGTAGTTTAAGACTAGGATAGAAATAAAAGAAAAATAGATATGGTTAAGAAGTAACATGAGTTATTTAGAGAGGCTGGCAAAACTTTAAAGTATTGCAGAATAAAAGGAATCTCACAGAACAAGATGGAGCAAAATTGCAGAGCACTAAAGAGAAATTAAGGGAGTATCTGGATTATATGCAAAAGTTTATAAAGATTGCTGTTAAGCAATGTTTTGATAACTCCACAGCACAAAACTTTTAGCACAAAAAATTGGGAAACAGAAAGTGGAAAGGGTTGTTGCCAAACTTAGGGATCCTAAAACAAGAAAAATAAACAAAGATCTTGTATATGTATTAGAAATATTTTGGAAATGTTATAAACAATTGTATAAAGCAGTAAAATGTAGAAATCAAGAAAGAGCACAAATGGAAATATTTATAGAAGACTTAAGTATGTCAAGGTTAGAGGAAGATGAGACTCCGCAATTAACAAGTAAGATAGGAGGAGATAAGATAAAAATGGTGATGTACAGTTAATCTGCAGGAAAGCCTTTAGTAATAGATGATATTCCTGTGGAGGCTTGGAAGCTAGGAAAGAAGAAAGTAATAAAGATCTGGAAGGTTTGTTTCACAGTATTTTAAAAGGAGGGGAAGCGCAAGCATTGTAGAAGAAAGCTGTGGTGGCTGCAATAACTAAAGACAGTAAAGACCCATCAGCCTTAGCTTCATTTAGGCCCATTTCAGTTTTAAACAATGGTTATAAAGTGTTTCTGTCAATAATTAAAAGAATGACAAAGGTTTCACCAAATTAATAGATATGAAACAATGTGGTTTTGTGGAGGAAAGGCAAACATTTGACAACAATGATGATGCAAAGGGAAGCAGATTGTAAGAAAATACCATTTGTTGCTGTGTTTTGATGGAGAGAGCATTTGACAGAGTATGCTGAGATTTTATGTGTATGACAATGGAAGCATTCACATTCCATGATATAAAGTTAATTTGGAGGATATATGAGGGATTGGAGGCAACAATTAAAATTGGAAGGTTCCTTTCTGACATGTTGTGTCTGAATTGAGGAACCAGGCAAGGGTACCCTCTTTCCCTTTTGTTTTTGCTTTATATTTGGAGCCATTGGCAAAGAAAATAAGGGAAGCAGAAATTCAAGGATATAATTGGTATGGTAATCAAGGAAAGTTGACTTTATTTGCAGACAATATTATTTGGTACCCGATAAAACCAGAAAAGGATATCTGAGTATTGTGGAACATCTTGAGAGATCTTCAAGTCTTTTGGGGATATAAAACTAATGATGATAAAACAAAGGCTATTATTTTAAACTATGTTCCCACACATGAATTGGTCGAGCAATACCTATATTTATGGGAACATGATAAATATGAAGTGTTTCGGACTGTAGATTAAAAAGGATTCTGTTATGGCAGCTAAGGATATTCGGGAAAGAATAAACAAAAGAGAATACAAAAACTGAAATACTGGAAACTCTTGTTTATGGATATGGATAGCAAGATACAAGCAGTGAACATGTTTTAGTCCCTTTAGTTGTATATACAGATGAGGCATATTTTTATCAACCAGAGGAGAAATTGTGAACTGTAATTAATAAAGCGATGAAGAATTTTATCTGGAAGGAGAAAATGGTGAGGGTCAAGTGTTGCAGGGCACGGCTTGTGACAGTGGGATCCTTCACAAAGATTGTCACAGACGCTGCTCATGACAGCATGATCCTCACATGGATTGTGGAGGGGCACTGCTTGTGAATGTGTGATCCCTCTCAAGGACTGTCGCGGGACACTGCTTGTGGCAGTGGGATCCCTCATGGGGAGTGTCATGGGGCACTGTTCATGACAGCATGATCCCTTAAAGGAACTGTCATGAGACATTGCTAGTGACACAGTGATCCATCACTGGGACTGTCACAGGATGCTGATTCTGGTTATGCCTCATGGAGACTGTCACAGGGCTCTTCTAGTGAGAGTGTGATTCCTCGCAGGGACTGTCATGGGGCACTGATCATGACAGCATGATCCCTTGTGTTGACTGTAGTGGACAGTGCTCATGATAGCATGATCCCTCACATGGACTAATGTGGGATGCTGCTCATGACAGTATGATCCATTGTGGGGGATGTTACGTGGCACTACTTGTGACAGCTTGAGCCCTTGTGGGGAATGTCATGAGGCACTGCTTGTGATAGAGTGATCCCTCACATGGACTAATGTGGGATGCTGCTTGTGACAGTATGATCCATTGTGGGGGTGTTGCGGGGCACTGCTTGTGATAGCATGAGTCCTGTTGGGGAGTATCACAAGGCACTGCTTGTGACAGCATGATCCATCACAGGAACTGTCGCAGGATATTGCTCCTGTTGATCCCTCATGGGGGCTGTCGCTGGGCTCTGCTCATGCCAGCATGATCCCTCATGGGGGCTGTTGCAGAGCTCTGCTTATGACAGCGTGATCTCTTGGGCAGACCTTTGAAAGGCTCTGCCAGTGACAACGTGATCCTTCGTGGGACTCTGCCCATGACAATGCGATCCCTCAGGAGGACTGTCATGGGGCTCTGCTTGTGACAACAGTTATTTATTTATTTTATTTATTTATTTGTCTTTGTTTACCGGGAAATTCTGACTGGGTAATATCCATTTTTAGCAGAGGGCCTGGGAAAAAAGCTCCATTTGCTTACACTGCATTATACCAAGTTCCAGTCAAACACAAAGTAGTTACATTTCTATTTACATTTATACACAAGCAGTAGTTACAGTTATACATATACATACTAAGATTTTTACAGAGGTGGAAGTTACTAAAGTGAAAAGAACACATGTAACTCAGTGGATTGTACAGGCAGCAGTTGTGTAGAAAAATTATTTTGTCATTTCAGTAAGATGTTGAGAATATTATGTTTAAGGAGAGTATTTGGATAGTATTGTACAGAGAAAAGGTTTTAACCCTAAGATGAGCATGCACAGGACCAGGATTTGTTAAAATGTTGTTTAAGCAGTGGTTTAAAACTATTACATTTGCTGGAGACTTTTACTTGCATGGGGACACTATTCCATAGTTTAGCAATGCATTGGGAGTACAGCGAGTCTCCTGCAAAATGATTTGATTTATTTGTAAGTACTAAGAATTTGTTACTAAAACAGAGGTTCATTGTTGGAGAGTAGGGTAGTAATGAGTTTTGTAGTGTAGGGCATTTTTCCGGATGATAAATGAGTTTGTGTGCTGTAGTCAGTCAAGAATATGTATAGTTGTGCAGTTTAATTGCTTTAAGCTAGGGCAACGTGAGTCCTATGAGGGAGACTGGTGGCAAATTTAGCTATTTTATTGTAGCAGGAGGTAAGTTTCCTTCTTTGAGTATTGTTTAATTTCTTTTAGGATAAGAGCGGTGTATAACAGAGTCGGCAGTAAGTGATTAGAGCTTATCTTGCAGTATCTGTAAAGAATCCATTTATCATGTAAAGGGAGCCTAGTTTCTGGTGTGTAGATTTAATGCTGTGCAGTATATGCTGGTTATATTTGAGAGTGTCATCTATTCTAACGTTTAGAAGTTTACTGTGTGTTACAACTTCAATGACAGTATTATTTGCTGACTTTATGATAAAAGATTACTTTTGATTTTGGCAACTTTTTGAGATGAAAAGCATTAACAGTTTTCTTGGAGTTGAGTAAGACACAAGCAGGCCATCATTTCTACATAAGTTTATTATATAGGTAAAATGCAGTAAAACAGTAGTGGAGCTGTGCTGGGGCCTAAAGCCATGTTCTGTTTCTGAGAGCATGTTATTTGAGGTTGGGTATTGCACCAGCTGCATAAGGATGCATTTCTTTAACATGTTGGAGAGGGGGAGTGAATCGCTATCAGTCTGTAGTTATTAAACTCTGTAGATGTGCCGTGTTTGTGAAGTGGTATGATGCAGGATTTTATCCACAGTGATGGGAAGTATCTTTCTGCTATGGAACAAGGAAGGCTATGACTTCTGTGGCTATTTTTAGATAGTCTGATGGTAGATGGTCTACAGCTACAGTAGTAGTTTTTAGTTTAAGGAGCAACTTCCTTACAAGTGAGGTTGGTACTGGACTAAAACCAAAGAGCTGTGGGTGGTTTTGATTGGGCAGGGATAGAGTGAAGGGGCAGATGTGTAAGTGTCTAACAGAGATAATATTGATTGTATAAAGTAGGAATTAAACTGCGTGGCTATAGAGTTTGTTGTATCATCTATTTTTGAAGAGGCACTAGTGTCTTGCTAGGGTGAAGTAATTTATTTAGTGATCACCAGAAAAAGTTTTGGGTTGTTTATATGTTTGTGTTGTAGGTTGGTATAGTATGTTTGCTTATCCTGTTTGACATGGAGTTTTGTAAGGTTTATAAGATGTATATATTGCTGGAAAGCATTTTGAGTTCTATTTTTATGCCAGTTTTTTCAAAGCTTTGTCCCTTTTTATCATGATTTTTTTGTTTGTTTCGTTTGTCAGCCATGGTGTGGGGTTGTACTTAACTTTTTTATTATGTACTGGTGCTAAAATATTTAAGGATTGTAAAAATATGTTATTAAAGTGTTCTACAACAGTATATAGAAGCATTGTTCTAAGTACATTCTAGTTATATTTTTAGTGTATCATTGAAAATAACTTTGCTGAAATTGGTTGTATTTCACATTTGATTATAAATAATATGTTCATTTAGGTTATGGTGAGTTCTAATAACACAGATGGAACCCTTGGGACAAATTTGTGGTTTACCATCCAGTCATCAAAGTTGCGCTTGAAGAAGGTCAGTGACATACTCTGATGTATATGGGGAGTCTCTGGGAGATACACCTGTCTCTCCATCAGATTTTGTTAATGTCACATATTAGATTTAGGCCTTTCGATCGGGTAATGCACAAGGAGTTAGACTTATGGGTATGGAGCATCTCTAGTAGTGCAGAGCCTGAGATTGCCTTGTAGGCAAGACACAGATCACCTCTGAGCAAGCTGTATGATACCGAGTAGAGTGGTAATGATTTGTGTCTGTCCATATAGGACAGGTGTTCAAGGCCATGGATTCTCTTTGTGGGGTATTTATATGGCCTTTCTAGCTGGTGCAGGTGTTTGGAAAGGTACATACCAAATGGGGCATTGTACTCAATTACTGGTCTAATGAGGGAGGAGTACAGAGAGGTAATAGCCTCCTTTTTTCTGAATGCCATCCCTTTACTTATGAGATGAACCAAGTAAAAGGCTTTTATGACAACTGCTGCTACATGATGGTCGAATATGAGATTGTTGTCAAACTGTGTACCCAGGTCTCTCACCACAGGTTGCATGCTTAGGGGATTGCTGTTGATGTGGTAGTCAGTAGGGACTGTGTTTTTGCCGAATGGTATGATAATGCTTTTTTTTTTTTTCTTTTGCATTTAACTTAAGGCCATGACTTTTGCACCAGTCATTTGTTGCTGTGAGACTCTCTTGTAGTATGTTAACATCATTTGGAGAGTCAGTGACAGCACCCAACTTACAGTCATCCACAAACTTGGTCAGCCACAGGCCTTTTGTCTTTGCCTGGACCTCTAAGAAGTAGATGCCAAACAGTAGGGATCCCAGGACATATCCCTGGGGAACACCACTAGTGATAAGTCTGCTGTCAGAAGTGGAGGCACCTATTTTGACCTTGTGGGTCCTATCATTAAGCCAGTTGGCCACCCACCTGATGAGACAGGGATTTACTCCAAGTTGTGTTAACTTTTCTTTGATGCTTGAGTGGGGGATTGTGTCAAAGGCTTTGGCCAAGTCAAGGTGGGCTGTATGTACTGACTTTCCCTCATCCACGGCCTCGGTGACAGTCTCAAAAAAGTCAACCAGGTTCAACAGGCAAGATCTGCCCTCGATGAATCAGAACTAAGTGAGG
The DNA here is from genome assembly GCF_019279795.1 of Protopterus annectens. Taxonomy (NCBI): domain Eukaryota; kingdom Metazoa; phylum Chordata; order Ceratodontiformes; family Protopteridae; genus Protopterus; species Protopterus annectens. The sequence continues at coordinate 660,577,144 of NC_056745.1, read as the reverse complement.
TCAGTTGTTGGAGATTCCCTATGTCTTTGTTTATGAGGTCCATAATAATACGCTCCATGGCTTTACAGATCAGACTTGTCAAGCTAATGGGGTGATAGTTTCCAGGGCCAGTAGTGGCACCACCTTTGTGCAAGGGGATGACAATGGCAGTTCTCCACTCTTCTGGAATGAAGCCTGCACTTAGGCTATGGTTGAATAGGGTGCTCAATGACGAGGCTAGTTCTTACTGGAGATGGTGCAGAAATCAGCCTGGGATACTATCGAGTCCCATGGAAACTGTGTTCTTTGCCTTGGATAGGGCCTTTAACACTTGATCTACAGAGATGTGAGGTGCAGAACAAGTATTGAGGATGTCGAATGGGCCTTTGAGGGGGATAGGGGTGAAGTTTGCACCAAACCTCTCTGCTAGCAGGTTGGCTAAGTCAACAGTATCAGTGTAAGTGGTACCATTAAGAACTAAGTCAGAACAAACCTGGGCTCTGCCATGGAGGTTTCTGATGTAGCTGAAGAAGTCTTTGTGGTTACCCTTTGTTTGGAGGTTAGTTTTGATTCATAATTGGCTTTGGAGGTTTTCACTAGTGATCTAATTTGCTTGTTGAGGCTAAGGAGGGAGTTTTTCCAATTAGGAATTTGTGCCTTCTTAATCTTGGACAACAGTTTATTCCTTTTATTATAAAGTCTGTTGATAGCGGATGTCCACCAGATAGCTTTGTGTTTCCTTGAGAAGCAGGTTTTAGTTCCGTTGTGTATGCCTGAGTCCATGCAACTGTACAGGTGCTTGTATACTGCATTGGCGTACTGTTCAGCATAGTTGTCTGCATCCTATGAGGGGGGTGGTGATGTGAAGCTACTAATACCCTTCCTTAGAAGGTTGTAGTCAGCTTTTGAGAAGTTCTTAGCCTGGTTATCGCTGGGGGGGAGGGGAGTTGGATGGAATAGAAACTTTAAATGATACAGCCCGATGGTCTGATCTCACCAGGGAAGAATTTACTATGGTGATGGTGCAGCGGTCACCCATATTGGTGACAACCAAATCCAGAATGTTATCTCTCCTTGTAGGGGATGAGACGAGCTGGTCTAGTGTGTTAGAACTGATGAAGTTAAGGAATCATTGGGTGAGTAGTGCATTACAGTAGGAATAGTTCACCCAGTGTATGGTGGGGTAGTTGAAGTTACCAAGGATCCGGGTGTTCAGGGGTACTTTGATGAAGTCAAGTAGGTCCAGGTAGGAGGAGTGGGTGTCCAGAGTTATGGAGGGGAGGGTCTATAGCTGGCTATAACTTGGATGGATGTCTTACCAATTGTCAGTTGCACCTGGAATAGTTCTAGTGCATCATGCTGGTAAACCAGTTTGGAGGTGTGCTTGCCTATAATGAAGACAGAGACTCCTTTAGTCTTCCTGACCTCATTTTGGGGTCAGAATATGTGGAATGAGGTATAGCCTGGTAAGGTAGGGGTGCTCTCCGCCGCCTTGAATCAGGTTTCCATGACTGCACAGATGTCGGCATCTTCCAATGCAAGGAGACCTTCCAGTGAGTGCATTTTCAGGTTAAGGCTCCTAGCGTTAAACAGCATGAATTTCAATTTGTTTGTTTGCTTGTAGAGATAGGGTGTTATGGAGAAAGACAGGCTGGGTAGATGTTGATATTCTTTATGAGGATTGGTTGAAATCCTAACTATTTGAAGGAGGTGGGTTTGATAATCGATGATAAAGGGAGCAGAGTGAAGAGAAATAGTAAAATAATCTGATATAGGGGCATCTTATTTAACTTGGGTTTATCTTCATTGCAAATTAGGATAAAAAATGTTATGAGGGTATTGGGTTAGTTGCAGAGATGTAATTTGATAGTTACAGGAGACAAGGATTAAGGCAATTTGTGAGAGGGTCTTGAGTGGTAAATTAGAGTGGGTGTTACTATTGGGACTAATTGTATTGATTGTTTTCCTACTGGAGGGAACTGTTGGTATTGGTTAGAAGAATATGTGGGTGGTGCTATGGAAGTATAAATGTATAAATGTAGAGTAAGAGGGGGTGAGTGGGATTTGGGGGTACAGTAGAGGAGCGGAGTGAGCCTGAGTATTAGTGAGGACTAACGAAGGGGGCTGAGAACTTGTCAAGAGAGAGAAAAAAGAATCAGTGACTTATAAATGGTCACAAATCTGCTGAGAGATAAGTAAAAGAAACAGTGCAGTTTAAACTGCCTCTGTGCTAGTAGATGAATGTCTTGGTTTTGTTGCTCTAGGACACAGTTTTAGCAGGAGAGTTAGTCCAATACTACCTTGACCTGACTAATGGTGATAACTGTAGAAAATTGCATTTAACTGTTTGAACAACTGTGTAATGTAAGGAGGTTTCTATGGACTTTGAAATGCAAAGTCCAAAAGCCTACCTCAACCCCCAAAGATCAGCAAAATAATGAGAAAAAGAAAGTCAGAATGCAGTAGTACAGCTCTGGAAAGTACTGGCTGAGAACTCAAAAGTGGTTACACTAGAAGAGAAATAAACTTAAGGAAGGGAGACAGTGGACTGCTAAAAACAATGAATAGAATATAGTTAAAGGAGAAAATACCATTGGGACTGCTGTGATCTAAGAAAATGCAGCTATTATAGTGGGAAAAGTTCCTTGTTATAGGCTGCTATAATATTTATAATCTACATGCAAATATAGCCCACAGACTGGTGTTCAAACCGCAGACATCTCCAGACCTCTCAACCGTCCCGAATAACTCATTTTTTACCGAGTTTTGGGGTCCCAATAATGGGGTGCCATGATTCCCGAGTGGCACCCCATTATTTCCGATTTTTCAAAGCTACTTTTTGATTTTTGTGCTTTTCGGAGCTGACGTCATCACGTGCGTGATGACTTCAGCATGCCACGCATGTTTGAATACTGGGACTGCCGTTCAGGCATGATACTGGGACTGAATACAGGAGGATTTACTTTTAAAGCCATGTCTGCTGTTCAGGCTGTCTCGTCTGATGCAGGATTTACTTTTAGTGCACAGGATTTCTTCACCTGCAGAGCCATTAAAGCAACAGGAGGATTCAGAATTATTTAGAAGTAACTGCAGAGCTTGTTCGGTGCAGCCATTGGTGTGTTGAATTATTTAGAGAGGTAACTGCAGAGCTTGCTCAGTGCAGCCATTGGTGTGTATGCTCTCTTGACACATTTTTACATTTTTGCAAGAAATTAATAATTTATATTCCAAGGAAAATAAAACAACTGTGCCTCAGTGTGAATATTCACTCAGCTCTGAAGAGACCTTTCTGGGATGCTTGGGATGCCTTGTAATGCAGCTTTTTTTCTACTTCAATTGCATAATGACAATACTGAAGCCACAACATATCCAGATTTAGAGATGATTAGGAGCAGAATGAATTCTCCTCATGCATTTTTACACTATTAACAACTACTTCTCCAGGCATCCGCTGCTTTACTGTGACAGAAATGTTTTCTTCTTCTACTCCACATGGTATATTAGAAGACACAACTACCTTATTCTTCTTTTAAATAAGCCCCTTTGATCTCTTCCATTCTAACATGGTTCTTATTCTTCATTTTCCATGAGGCAATTAGCAGTGTGTTACTGTATGAGAAAAAAATATTGAAACAGCAAACTTTTTTTCCCTTGTGTCATACATCATCCAGTGTTTTAAGGTCACCCATTAATTATAGCCTTCTAAGACCTCTCAGTCACCTGTGTTTTCTAGGAAGCCCATGCAACCTGTAGTTCTAGTGCAGAGCTTGTTTGGTGCAGTGAAATGCATGGTGGTAACTCAAAATTTTATGCAAGCAAGTTTCCAAAATTATACAAGCAGTGTTTAAAATGTGTCCCTCCCTGGTGTCTGGCCTTTTGCCCCCCCCCCCCAATTGAAAATAAGTTCAAGAAGCTGTGCAACATGCCTATGGCTTACACTACTGTGATTCTGTGTGTGTATGTATATATATATATATATATATATATATATATATATATATATATATATATATATATATAAATTATATAATATTGTGTTTTGAAATAGACTGTTAGCATGGAAATGTTCTGAATAGGGCAGTTGTGTCATTATTGGTGCATGCATTTTGCTTCATTGCCTACTGGAAAAAATGTTCGAACAATAAATTTGAAATGCAGTTGTGTGTGGAAGTAGACCTTTATGATGGAAATGTTCTGAATAGGGCAGTTTTGTCATTATTGGTTAATGCATTTTTATTTCATTGCCTACTGGAAAAATGTTTAAACAATAAATTTAAAATGCTCTCTAACTTAAGTCTAACAAGTGTGCTGTATTATACAAGGAATATAGTTTAATAAAGTCAGGAAGGTGTATCAAAGAACAAATGCATGTTGTTTTTGTGAAAGGGGCCTCTGATTTGAAAACAGGTAATCTTTAACCACCACTGGCCAGATGCATTTTCTTTGGATGTGGTGTGGGTTTCAATGCTGTTTCAATGAATGTGAGTTTGAAGGGCAGAGAAGTTTTAATGCCAAATCTATTTTCATTGTGAGACAGTATTGCTTTGTTTAGCAGATATCTATTAGTGTTTGCGCATTGTGCTATAAAATGTGAAAAAAATAAAATCCAAATAATCATTCAAGTAAAGCAGTATGCACACATTAGTGTTTATGGTAAATGGGGTAACATAGCCAGGTAATGGCACATTGGAATAGCTGCAGGGGGACTCGGGTGCTATATTTTTGTTCTGTTCATCAGTTTGCGTTTGAAAGTTGGTATCCCACAATTCCATTGGAGTGGGTGGGGTTGTGTAATTATGTATGCAAATTTTATGTTAATCAGCGTACAGATTTGTACCTATTTTTCATGGGCATTGTCTGGTTGAGAGGTATGGACTTCACTGTTACATACATATCTATTTGCTTGCAGGGACACTTCTATAGAAAAATAAAAACACACTAAAGAGACAGTTGAGTGCACTGAATCAATGTTGATTGTGCAAAAATACAAGCTCAGAGCTGAAATTGGTTTAGTAACTGTCTCAGGCAAGGAGAAATAAGAAAGGAAGGGGGGAGACCAAGAGTTAATTCCTTGAAGGCATGCAGTTCCACTAAAGACAGGAGGATATAAGTAATGGAAGAAGCAAGAAAAATATAAGAGAAAGAAATAGTTTGACTGAGAGCCATATGAGTAAATGTCAGTGTCTGTTAGGAAGGAAAAAGTAAAAGCTGACCAGCAAGACGTCAGTGGAGGAGAGTTTACAGACTGTAAGGCTATTGCTTACAAACTAGGACACTGAAGCACTTGTCTTCAGACTAGTCACACTGCAGGCTAAAATATATGGAGAAGACTGGATGCCACTAACACTTTCTTAAAGCACAAAGCCAGAGGTGGTACACCGTTTGCCCTAGTTAAATGGTGGTTAAATTGAATGGACTCAAACTGCCTATTTGGATGAGACTTCTCTTGGTATACTTAAGTTTCCAGTGACCAGAAAAACAGCCAACCTGAAGGCTAAACATCACTCCCAAAAACTAAAAACAAAAAGACTGTCAAAATACGCACACATGTTTTCTCTCCTTGCATATTTTGACAGTTTTTTTGTTTTAAGTTTCCAGTGAACTTAAAGCACAAAGCCAGAGGTGGTACACAGTTTCTCCTAGTTAAATGGTGGTTGGATTGAATGGACTCAGACTGCCTACTTGGATGAGACTGATGTGTGTATACTTAAGTTTCCCGTGAACCCTGTAACTCCCTTGCAGCCTGCTAGAGACAGAAGGAGAAGGAAAGAGCATGATGACTTGCGGGGACTATCACAGGCCTCTGCTTGTGAGTGTGATCCCTCACAGGGCTGTCATAGGGCTCTGCCTGTGAGAACATGATCCCTCACAGGGACTGTCATGGGGCTCTGCTCATGCCAGTGTGATCTCTCATGGGGACTGTCATGGGGGTCAGCCTGTGACAGCATGATCCCTCACAGGGACTGTTGTGGGACTCTCTCCAAGAGTATGTAATCCCTCACAGAGACTGTCGCAGAGCTCTGCCTGTGACAGCAGTATGCCGACTGTCAGGAGACGGTGCTCATAACAGCATTATCTCTCATGGGGACCATCATGGTGGCTTTCTTAATGATAACATTATTTCTCATAGGGACTCTATTCTTGATCAAACTTTCATAGGTTCATAGGTTCATAGTTGGACTCTGCTGATACCAGCATTATCTTTCATGGGAATTCTGCATTATCTCTTGTGGGGCACTGCTCATGGTAACATTATCTTTCATGGGAATTCTGCATTATCTCTTGTGGGGCACTGCTCATGGTAACATTATCTTTCATGGGAATTCTGCATTATCTCTTGTGGGGCACTGCTCATGGTAACATTATCTTTCATGGGAATTCTGCATTATCTCTTGTGGGGCACTGCTCATGGTAACATTATCTTTCATGGGAATTCTGCATTATCTCTTGTGGGGCACTGCTCATGGTAACATTATCTTTCATGGGAATTCTGCATTATCTCTTGTGGGGCACTGCTCATGGTAACATTATCTTTCATGGGAATTCTGCATTATCTCTTGTGGGGCACTGCTCATGGTAACATTATCTTTCATGGGAATTCTGCATTATCTCTTGTGGGGCACTGCTCATTGTAACATTATCTTTCATGGGAATTCTGCATTATCTCTTGTGGGGCACTGCTCATGGTAACATTATCTTTCATGGTTAGTCTGCTCATTATAACATCACCGGCCAAAGGATCTGAGATCATGACTGGATTACCTCTCATAATACTTTGATAACATTACTTGTCATAGGGGCTCTGCTTATGACAGCTTATATTTCAAGGGATCTCTGCATAAAGTAGTATTCTCTCTCTCATTGGGCTCTGCTCATTGTAGCATTACCTGCCAAGGGATCCGGGATTATGACTGGATTGCCTCTCATGATACAATGATAACATTACCTGTTATAGGGGTTCTGCTTATGAGTTTATCTTTCAAGGGATCTTTGCATATGGTAGCATTATCCCTCATAGGGCTCTGCTCATTGTAGCATTATCTCTTATGGGGGCTTTGCTCATGATAGCATTACCTGTCATAGGAGCACTGCTCATAATAACATTTGTCTTTCATAGTTACTCTGCTTATGGTAGCATTACCTGCTATGGGCCCTCTGTTCATGATAACATTACCTGTCATGGGGCTCTGCTCATGATGGCATTATTTCTCAGGGGAACACTGGCCATGGTAACATTGCCTTTCATGGTTACTATGATAATGGTAGCATTACCTTTCATGGGGTCGCTGCTCATGGTATCATTGCCTGTCATGGGGCACTGCTCATGACACCATTATCTCTCCTAGGGGCAATGATCCTGGTTGTGATGATGTGAGGTACTGTCAGCTATGCCAGGAGAAGTACAGCAGTGGATGTGTATGATATGCCAGCATAGCTAGCTGGAATTTTGTAAAGCATTATATGTCATTTGTATATCAAACTGATTTGTGCAGGTGCTTGTCTTGAAAATGTATTTGTAAAGCTGCTTGTGTTAAAAAATGTACCAATAGTGGGACAGAAAAGAAATACACCTGTATGTCAGACTGTATTGTAACTGTTGAAATGAATATACTGTAACAGATGATACTGGAAAAGAAGGGGCTATTCTCAGTCCAGTTAACTTTGAAAAATGGTCTGAAATTAATTACCTGGTTTAGACCATAAAGACTGTATCTTACAGTTCTGATTGCAGCCAGAAAGAAAATATATGTGAAAACCAGGACTAGAAATCCTACTGTATTGTCCTTAGGGGTGAACTAATTGCTACCCTGGGAGGGTAGAAGTCTTTGAAATGGTTTTATAGCTTCCAGATGCTATAACATGTCTATGCAAAGCTCTATGTGTGTGTGTGTGTGTGTGTGTGTGTGTGTGTGTGTGTGTGTGTGTGTGTGTGTGTGTGTGTGTGTGTATGGTGTCATATGTCTCGTGTATCAAATGAGACACTCAGGCACTGTGATAGGTTCAGGTTTTTTATTGTACATAAACACATCAGGAGCTGTAACTGTAACATACATTTAAGCTAACTGACTCATTACTTCAAACACACATGCATGTGCATCGCTATTCATGCCTGCATTCACTCTGACTATATATACAAAATAGCACTGATCTTGCATGTGCTCAGTAACTTATATGCACGTTCTATCTAGCTACAGTGGCTGACTAGGTAAAATACATGCAATGATCTACATCCTTCCTCTTTGATTTGTTCAACATGCAATAGGGAACAAGATATTTTTAACAAGCTAGCTATCACATCAACATATAACAACAAACAAATTCAAGTCCAAGTCACTGTGTATCTCGAAATGGGTATGGAAATTCTACCTGATCTGGTCACATAAAAACTTTGACTGGATTTAGCAACATGGACAGTCTCTTGGGATTCTTTTACAATTGAAACTTTGGGGATTACATCAGGATTACCTGAAGAAAGTACACCATCTTCTGGAATTCGAAGAAGTGTACAGTCACTCTGAGAAATAGAGTCTCAGGCACAGGCAGTCTGCTGCGTCACTGGTTTGGAGACTGGTAATTTGTGTCTTTGATTCCTTCTGAAATCCATTCCATCAGATTGTATGATGTAAGATCTCAATTCTTCACAAAGGTTTTCGATGATAACCACTCTGTCATATCCTTTAGATGTTTGCATTCTCACAACTTCTCCTTGTCTTAATGGTCTTAGAGGTTTGCTGGATTTATTGTAGTACAACCTTTGTGACTGACATTGAGCCTTGATCATTTTGTTGTTGTTGGTACTAACAATTGTTTATTGATCAACAAAGTTGTTCTTGTCTGTCTGGATATTAATCTCTGAGCAGGTGAACCAAGCAAGTTATCTTGAGGAATGTTTCTGAGATTGAGTAAGTTAAGAAAAATATTGGTACCATCTCTCTTGGATTTCTCCAACAAATGTTTCACACTTTGAACTGCATGCTCAGCTAATTGATTGGATTGTGGATACTCAGGACTGCTAGTAACATGGACAGAGTCCCAAGACTCAGCAAATTTCTCAAACTGCTGACTTGTAAACTGTGCACTATTGTCAGAAATTACTTTGTATAGACTACCATGGACAGAAAAATGTCTCTTCAATTTCGTAATGACAGTGCTAGACATTAAGTTAAGAAGAAGGTCAATTTCAAACCAATTTGAGTAAGAGTCTACTAATACTAAGTAATGCTGACTATTCCATTTGAAAATATCAGTAGCAACCGTCAACCATGTTAATTCAGAAATCTGGTTTAGCTGAAGTGGTTCTTTTGGCTGGTGCGATTTAGAACTATTGCGAAATGAACATGCTAGAGTTTCCTTCTCAATATCTTTTGACAAAGAAGGCCAAAATACTATGCCTCTTGCCCTTCTTTTGGTTGAATCAGTACCCAGGTGACCACGATAAAAAATGTTGATATATTCCTGTTGTAATGCTGTAGGAATTATCACTTTAGGACCTTTCATGATGATTCCATCTTCCATCATGAGCTCATCTTTGTAACAAAAATACTTTGTATGTCAAGTGGTAAACTAGTTTTTCATGCTGGTCATCCTTGACAGATAAAATGTTGCAGCTTCTGGAGAATTGGGTCTGATACTGTGTGATTTCTGAGTTCATCAAGACATGATAAGGAAAAGTTTTTGACTTCCATAACTTCAAAGTCTGCTTTCTCATTGTCAGGCTGTTCTGTTGTTTGTCTGGGTGCTCTCGACAAAGCATCAGCAAGGTATAAATATTTGCCTTTAGTATAGACTATATTGAAATTGTACTTTTGCAATTTTAACATCATGCATTGCAGGCGTGCTCGGGCTGCATGTATTGGCTTGTTCAGAATTGTCAGTAGAGGTTTGTGATCAGTCTCTGAATAGGTTTTCCATAAATATAAATCATTGAACTTTGAACATGCGAATACTATTGCCAAAAGCTTTTTTTCAATTTGTGCATACTGCATTTCAATTTGGATAAAGTTCGGGATGCACAGGCTACCGGTATGCCTTCTTGAAGACATGCTGCACCAAGACCATACTTAGAAGCATCACGTGAAAGAGTTACAGGTTTGTGAACATCATAATATCTCAGTGTGGGTGGACTGGCAATTTTCTGTTTCAGAATACCAAATGCTTTTTGGCGTTGTGCCAACCAGGACCAGTTTACATTTTTATGTGTCAAGTCAGGTAAGGGTGCTGAAAGCTCACTCAGGTATGGGATGAACTTTCCTAATTTGATGACCATACTAAGAAGACGTTGTTAACATGGGACATTTTCTGGAACTGACATCTCAAAAATTGCTGCCTGTTTATTTATAAGCCATAACTGATAAACAAATGACCCACATAAGTAACTTATTTCAGTTTGAATTCACATTTCTGAGGAGTCAGTTTAAGATTTACTTTACAAGCACGGTTTAGAACTTTCTTGAGATTTCTGTCATGTTTATCTTCACCATTGCCCCCTATAATAATACTGTCTATTAAAATAGCACATGGATAACCAGAAAAAATCTGTTCCATCACAGGTTGAAATACTTCACTGGCAGAATTTATCCCAAATGGCTTCTCAAGAGCCTGTATCTTCCAAAGGGTGTACTGAAAGTGGTTAACAATGAAGATTTGTGATCCAGCGAAATTTGCCAAAAGGAACTTTTAATATCTAAGACTGAAAAAACAGTGGCATTTGGCATGAGAACGGCTACTTCTTCTCCTGTACACATCGGATGATGAGAACGCTTAAGTGCTTTGTTTAAGTCTCTTGGATCAATACATATTCGAATATCATCTGAGCTTTTCTTATGAGTTAAGACTATGGGGGATACCCATTCAGTTGGTTGTTTTACTGGAGTAAGGACACCTAAATTCACCATTTTGTCAAGTTCTGCTTTTACTTTGCTCTGTATTGCTACCGGAATCTTCCTTTCTGGTCTGACAACTGGCCTTATTTCATGGTTTACCTTCATGGAATATGTGACAGGACGTTTGCCAAGCTCATCTGTGAAACTATCAGCATATTCACTAAAATAGTCTGTGGAAAACTATCGCTGTTGTTCAGACTTATATGGTGGACCTCTTCATTAAATGAAATCAATCCCATTCGCAAACTGTCTTTGAGGCCTAACAGTGACTGCACTTGTCTTTTGACTACTTAAAACTGCAAGTCATAGCTGTTCCTAGCAGAATGGCATGTGAGAACTACTGCGCCATCAATTTGAATCTCTTCACCACCATAAACAACTAGTTTTGCACACTTTGCTGAATCAAGTTTCTCACCAGCTCTTACTGTAGCAATCATTTGTGCTGATATAACATTGCACTTGGATCCAGCATCTAGTTTAAACTCCTCAGGTTTCCCATTAATCCGAACAGTCCAAAATATTTCAGTCTTTGCTAACAATGGATAATCTACTGTGTTAACTGTTTCATCAATCACAGAGACACCATCAACATAGAAAGATTGCTCACAGCTCTCTATCTGATCTACCTGCTTCTTCAGATGCTCTCTTTTAATAAAAGTATGTGCCACTTTAGACTTGCAAGGCTTTTAAAATGATTTAACTTTTTACATTTAGGACACTGCTGACCAAAAGCTAAGCACTTTTCTCATTTAGGTTCATGACTGCCTCTACAATTACGACAATTAACAATAAGGTTGGGTGTTGTGGCCCCATTCAGTTTATAGCTTTTTTTCAATTTAGCTTTATGTTGTACACTATCAACATTTGCACTGGCAGACACTGCATGTATGTTTTTCTCATTCATAAGCATATTCATATACTTTTCTGTAAGCTCATATATTTGACAAATCTCAATGGCTTTGCTCAACATTAAATCACTGTCTCAAAGCAAAATCTTTCTCACTGCATCATTATTACCACACATAAACCTGTATTTTATCAACTCATCTCTCAGATCACCAAATCTGCACATTTTTACTTTATTTCTTAAGTCGGTAATATATGCTGCTATAGTTTCCCCAGGCTTTTGATTTCTTGTGTAATATGTATGTATTTGTTTATATGTCTTGCTTTGATAATGAGATTTTAACTGCTTTTATCATGTGATTTAATTTGATATCATGTGACTGCATATATATCATGTGATTTTATTTTATTCTGATAAGCTGATGTCTATATATAAAAGGAGAGAAGTTGTAGTATCTTTAATATGCATTGAAAAAGAGTTGTATACTCGTAAGCTTTGCTTTATTTTATTTGCATTGCCTTAATAGTGTTGGATGTTGGACTTCTGGTTCTTTTTGTTATTGGTGTTGCTTCTACCTTGAAGTCCTTCAGCTAATAGGAGAGTTTTTTCCATACAGGGTAGGTTTCCTGAGAGAAATACTGACTGACAAAGGTGCCAGTTTCATGTCAGACCTGCTGGCTTGTCTGTGGGAGCACTGGGGGGTGAAGCACCTAAAGACTATCCCCTACCATCCCCAGACTAATGGTCTTCTGGAGACATTAAACTCTACACTAGAGACCATGATACAGGCATTTGCAGACCAGTTTAAGATATAGTAGGACAGATATTTGCCCCATCTGGTGTTCATATACAGAGATGTACTCCAGGAATCCACAGGTTTTTCACTCTGAGTTGCTTATGAGCATAGGGTGAGGGGGGGCTTTAGATCTGATTTGTGATGACTGGGAGGGTGAGTGTGAATCCCACAAGGAGTCTGTTGTGGCATATGTCCTAAACCTCAGGACAAGGTTAAGGGGGCTCAAGGGTTTGGCCTAGGAGAGCCTGGCAGGAGCCCAACTGCAGGAAAAAGGTCTAGTATGACAGAAATGCTCGAGCCTGAGAATGTTCTGTGGGACAGCTGGTTGTGGTGCTTGTTCCTGTCAGACACAATAAGCTGCAGGCAGCTTAGAAGGGACCCTTCAAAGTTGTAAGGAAGGTCAGTGATGTTAACTACATGGTAAACCTGCTAGACAGGAGGCAGGGGCACAAACTGTACCATGTTAACATGGTGAAGCCTTACCATGATAGGGAGGCCCTGCTGTTGAGTACTTGCAGTGGATGGCAGGAGGAGTCTGAAGGGGACCTATGGATACATTAAGCCAGCCAAAAAAAGGCCAAGTTACTAAGGTGGAACCTAGGGTTGCAGGCATATGACATGACAGTGAAGCATCATAGTGGGGTCAGCATTGCCAATGCAGATGGGTTCTCAAGACAGGGCATGGGTTAAGGTATTCCTAGACAGGCTCATTTCCTCTCAAGCAATGTTTCTCTAGGGTCACTTGAGAAAATAGCTTGAGTCTTCCAAAGTGGGGAGAGATGCAATGATGTGAGGTATTTCCAGCTATGCCAGGTGAAGTAGGGTAGTGGATGTGTAAAATATGCCAGCATAACTAGCTGGAGTTTTGTAAAGAATTATATGTCATTTGTATATCAAACTGATTTGTACAGGTGCTTATGTTGAAAATGTATTTGTAAAACTGCTTGTGTTAAAAATGCACCAACAGTAGGTCCTGCTGGACAGAAAAGAAATACACATGTATGTCAGACTCTATTGTAACTGTTGAAATTAATATATTGTAGCAGAGGAAACTGGAAGAGAAGAGGTTAATCTTAGTCCAACTAACTTTGAAAAACAGTCTGAAATTAAATTACCTGATTTAAGCCAGGTTCTGACTGCAGCCAGAGGCAAAATATCTGTGAAAACCAGGCCTAGAAATCCTACTGTATTGTCCTTAGGGGTGAACTAATTGTTACCCTGGAAGGGTGGAAGTTTTTGAAATGGTTTTATAGCTTCCAGATGCTATAACACATCTTAGCAAAACTCTTTGTGTATGCATATGGTTACACATCATCTTGCCTTGAAGTGAACTAGGGGACAGTATTTGTTTTAAATCACAACAACACCACCACATGAACCAACAAAATAAAAACACTTACGGTTCCCAACAGTTCACTCCTTATATCCATTCAATTAAATCCACAAAATGTGTGTATTCTAAAAGGCCCATTTACAAGTGAAGATTAAAATGCACTTTAATGAGCAAAAAAGTCATAAAAATATATATATGTATACATATACATCCAAAAAGCACTTTTGTCTCATTAGTTTGAAACTTCATCAGATCTGATGGATGTACAGATATATGGAGTGAATTGTTGGGAACTGTAAGGAACACAGAGAGTGCTTTTAATTCTCTAAGTCAGTCAGGAAAATATAGTGAGATTATTTAAGTATTGTTTTCTGTATCTGTGTGGATGTTTCCATTGGTGTTATTTTTAATATTTCATGTGATTGAAACTCTGTTTATTGTTAATAGATATTCAGTAGTTTCATGTTCTTCTTATTATTATTATATATTTAAACATTTCATTGTGACTGGTCTTTTAGAGAAGATTTTAACGTTTGAGAGTACTTATAGTTATTTGGTGATACTGTGGCCACTCCTAAAATTTTGCTGCATTGGTCAAACACTACCATTTGTATTAGTATTAATTTTACTAAGTATAATTGAATACCTTGGTAAGGGCCTTAGAGTACCTGGCTTTGGAGTGTTCTGGTGGCAGCATCTACTATATAGTCTGGACAAAAGGGACATAGCTAGTAAATCTGTGCAAGCCTTTCCCAGGGGGAGTGTGTGTGTGTGTGTGTGTGTGTGTGTGTGTGTGTGTGTGTGTGTGTGTGTGTGTGTGTGTGTGTGTGTGTGTGAAAATCAAATCTCAAAGAGTGTGTGCGTCAGCTACTTGGAGCAGGGACACAGAACACTGGTTTCACAGAGAGAGTGGTGGAGGACTTGGCTTGGAACACTTGGCTGAGGACTCCACTCTACAGTTGTGGTCAGTGTGGAGTCTTCTTTGGGGCCTGGTGAGAGAGAGGGAAATAGTGGCCAATCAGTGGCCAATAGTTTTGCCAATATGGTGCTATATATTTGGGAAAAGGAATATGTAATGAATGAAACTAATAGATTTAGCCATTTGCTAAATAGTTATTGTAGATTTGTAGATGATTGTTTTTTTACGTGGACAGGGACAGTACTTGAATTAGAGAGTTTTGTGCAGTATTTGAATAGTACTACAGATTTTTTTGAGTTTAAAATGGAATACTCATTACATGAGATAGTTTTTTTTAGATGTGAGTATTCAGAAAAACTATGATAGAGTAGTAACTAGGGTACATAAGAAGGAAGTATATGCTGAAAGATATCTTAAGATGAACAGTATGCACCCACCACATATTTACAAGGGAATTTTAAAGTCGCAATTAATAAGGGTTAGTAGACTTACTACTGAGGAAAATAGTTTTATAGAGCAGCTTAATAAAATGAAGGATGAATTTGTGAAAAGTGGTTATTTGTTAACAGATGTAAATCAAGCATGTGATGAGGTTATACAAGGAAGAAAAACATATATAAACCTATCTTTGGATTCACAAATACGGAACATCAAGATCAAATAACAGAAGGTGGTGAAAATAAAATAAAAGATAATGTTGTAAGATTTGTTACAAGTTATAACACCAACACCATAAAAGTTCGTAAGATTATTGAAAAGAACTGGGTGATACTGATGGCCCAACCGAATTGAGGGACATCCTGGGTTTGAGACCAAGATTTGCCTACAGGAATGGGCAATCAATAAAACAGATGCTCTGTTATAAAGATTTTATTGATGTTCCAGAAAATATACCAACTAAAATAGGAACATATAAGTGTCATAATTGCACTTGTTGTATGGATATATATGAAACAATAGGATATTTTCAGCATCCCTTAACAAATGAAGAATTCACCTTTAAATGTAGGGCTGACTGTAATACGACAAAATTAGTTTATTTAGCAACGTGCACACAATGTAATGTATTTTATGTGGGAAAAACATATAGGAAATTAAAGGATAGAATAATAGAGCACAAGTCTGAAATGAAAAGAAAAGTTGAATCAAATGGGTTGTATAGGCATATAATGGACTTCCCAGATCACACTTTTAAATTTAGAGTTATTTGTATGTTAACTCTAGGACCAAGGGTAGGTGATCTAGATAACTATCTACAAACAAGGGAATATGAATGGATAGTTCGTTTACAAGCAGATAAACCACCTGGTCTTAATAGTGCTGTTAGTATAAAACCAATTTTGATAAATAGGCAAAAACAATATCTTTGAATGTTTGTGGCTCTGTTACTTCCTATATGTTTATATATTGTTTACATTTTTATATTTATACTGTATATGTAAATGTTTAGTATTTATAACAATCTTTTTAATGAATGTTTTCAATGAATGCTTATAAAAGTTAGATTTTAACTAATGTTTAGGATAGGTTAATTGTTCATGTTCCTTTAAGTATTTTGGCTGGCTTAATCATGTGATAGAATTAATCCTCTATTTAAAAGTAATGAATGGATGTATTTTTTATATGCTGAGGAAGGGTGTAGACCTGAAAGCTTCATTAAATCTTGACGTGTGGTGACTTTCGTGTGTTTTTTGGAGAGAGAGAGAAACCCAGCTCCAGGATGAGAGTGTTGTCCCTCTGTGCTCTTCAGGGAAATTGTGCTTGATGCAGAGAACTGTATCTGGAAACACTGTGTGTATCTATTTTTGTTCCAAGTGAATGTCCCTCACTGGTGTCAATGATGAGGATTAAGGTTCCTTGATTACTGGCCCAGAGGAGGGAAGTCACAATGGTAACATTGTCTTTCATGGTTACTCTAGTCATGGTCGCATTACCTTTCATGGGGGGCTCTGTTCATGACAGCATTATCTGTTATGGGACACTGCTCATGATAACATTGTCTTTCATGGGGCTCTGCTCATGGTGGAATTCCCTCTTATTGGGGAACTGCACATGACAGCATTACCTGTCATGGGGATTCTGCTCATGGTAGCCTTATCTCTCATGGAGGCACTGCTGATGATGGCATTACCTGTCATGGGTGCGCTGCTCACTAAAGCATTATTTATCATTGGAACTGTGGTCTTGGCATTAATATCTTTCATGGCACTCCATTCGAGGGCCATAGATGGCAAACCTAGACAAGGAGGATGGCTTCCTTCCTATTCCATTCAATTCAAGAAATCTTACAGCATCTACCTCGGGTTGGTGGTCAGACATTGGCATTTTCAGTTCATCTCTCCCTTATTTGTCACTTCAGCTACTGCTACCATATCTACCTTAAGCAATTACTTTGTTATATGCTATCTTCTGAATCGCCATCATTTACTGTCCTTTGAATCAAGTTTAGTTGTATCTTTTTGGGCTATCCCCCTTCCCCTCATTTCAAACATGAATTAGAGACGTACTATTTCAATTCACTCTGTCTGACATGTAAGATAATGTAATGAAAATAACAGCATTTTACTTACATCCTTTCCATGTCATCCATCTGTATCTTTGATACATTATTTATCACAGTGATCTACAGAGAGGTTTCTTTTTGCATATCTGCTTAGACTACTCCCTTCTTTTCTTCATCTCCATTCAGTTCAGTGTAGTTCTGTATTTTTTATTTTGTTTTTACTTTTTATGCCAGCTGACCATCTACCCTATGCCACAATTACCCATTTATTTCCATTACTGAAGTAAGTGGCACAGCCATCATCCATGTAGCCACAAGAGGATTTTTCCCTAACTCCACCCTCAGTGACTAATGTGCATACTCTAATATATGAAGACCTGCAATGCCTTCCCCTGTGAGAGGACATATTCCTGCACACATCCCATGAAGGCTATCACATGGACATGGCTGGGCAGAGACACGTGCATATCGCTGCTTCATATACTGCATGTCATTCACCTGTCTTTGCAGTAAGCACTGGCATTTTAGTTGGACAGATCACTTCCCATCTCCCAACATTGGTGAGCTGTTAATGGATGGATGCTCAGCCTGCTCTCCCTTGCCAGGTCCACTAGCAACCAGATTACTTATCAATCTTGGGTCACCTTGGTCAGAGTCAAGGCTTCATTCAGGTGTCCTACTGGTAGTTCAAGACTTGACAGGGTGAGTCCTGTTACTGAGAAGATAATCAGTGTGATTTACTACAATAACAAAGAACTGGGAAAGATGAAGCAACACATTAAATGTATTTCTTGAAGGGGATAAACTGCCTGTACCCCCACGTGGGGGCTGCAAACCCACACCCGTGCTATTTATATGTTCTAATTCTGAGATCACTTCACCTCAGGGAAAAGGGAATTCTCAGAGATACAGGAAATTTGGACTACATCTTTCTCTCTCTCTCTGTGTATATATATATATATATATATATATATATATATATATATATATATATATATATATATATATATATACAGACGTGTGCGGACAAACACACACACACACACACACACACACACACACACACACACACACACACACACACACATGTAAACTCAGTCTCTTCTAACCACCTCTGTTTAGTTCTGAATACTTTTTCACATTTTTATCTCATGACTTTTTCCTTATTGTATGAATTAATATGATATTGCACTTTGTAGAGTTAATCTGTAGTAAATGATTACTAGGTACTCTGTGACTTGCATTAATTTTTGCTTTGTAGGTCATATCCTTACCTACGGAATGCAAATACAACATGATGTTACCTACTGTTTAAAGAAGTATATCCAAAACCTGAAAAAGATAGTTTTCATCATATGTATGTCTATATTCTGCAATACTAATTTCCTACATCGCTTTGTTAGTTACTAATGTCCTTTACTCAAAACATCTGAATGGGGGCTGCCATTTTGACAAGATTTCATTTGATGGTGATGTTTTTTCTCCCTTATGAGGACGCAGAGTGCACTACGGTGAGAAGATTGTTTACAATTAATCCATCTCACAGCTGTGGCTGATAAGCACTAGTTTGCATTCATCTAGTGGCATAGGTACTAGAGGGACTGGAGTTTGTAGGCAATGCCAGCTAGGTCATCCTGTAAGGGTAGGGGGAGGCAGCCCTGTTTACTGTACTGGAGATATCTGTAGAAGTACAGGTATATCACTGCAGCAATGTGCTAGCATGCTTAGCCTGTACAGCAGTGTGCTTTACAGGCAAGAGTTCTTATCAAGTACAGTAGCACACATGCATCTCTGGAGAGCAGCTATAGTGGAGCAAGCAAGCTGCTCAGGGGGTGGAATAGGACTGCCTGCAGACTATCTCACTCCCTAATACTCATCTCTTGCATCTAATCAGAATGAACGAGTCAGGAAGGGTTCAAACCCAGATTGAGAAAAGTCTGGGACAGCTGAGTGCAAAAAAGAGAGGTAGTTGGCTATTAATACAGAACCATCCAAAACCTGTTTTTCCTTTGGAATGATACATTTTGATTTTTGTTAGTGCCCATCTCACACATAGTATTTTAAAGATCATTTACTTGTTAGGTTTAAAAGAGTGCCTTCATGTTTTTGCTCAAACTCAGAACTGTTCCATGAAGTAATATTTTCTAGCTGAATTGTGAAGCTTGTTATCTGTGATTAACAAAAGACACAAAACTGACTGCAATCAGTAACCAGAGTTAAAATATTTTATTGACCTTGTAGCTAGAATCCTAGACCTACTTAACTACTTGGCTATCCTGAGGTCACAAACGTCTGTGATGTAGCTACTGCTCACTACCTAAATGATGTCATAATGATTTGGTAAATACCCAAGGTAAATGATGCAAGCTTTTATAAAAAATTCAAACTGGCATGCAGGGAAGATGCAGAAAACTCTTAGCAAACACTATTACCTAAAAAATTAAAGCATGAGTTATCTCTTTGGTCTAGCGTAAATGGAAAGAGAAGTACATTCTGATCAGACAAACTTGCTGTTTGAGTGGAACTGACCTTTAAAGTAACTATGTATATTCATTATTCCTTAGAGCCCTTATCAGACCTCCTTTTACCACACATTGAACACTCCTAATCATGGCTTGGGCAACAGCAAAACAGAACCATCTTAACAGCCCAGAGATATTGCAGCACTTCATTGTCTCAACCATTATGTACAATGTGCACTGTGAAGTATCTCCCAGAGTAACCCTTAGGGCAGGGATGTCCCCTTCTAGGAATGTAGCCAACCTGGCCATTAGTATATGTCCTGTGGTGACTCTTGAATGATATGGATAGTGGGGCTGTCGTGCTATCAGAAGGCTTTAGTACAGAGAGAGTCTTATGTATGTGATACTAGGCTGTACCTCATTTTCTAAGCATGCATATCACAAAATCGCCATATGCTTATCTCTAACTCTCCCACAAATTCAGCTCTCCTACAGTTACCATCAGTCTGTACTAGGATCAACAGAAGAGTGAGTATGACCCTATTCTTGCTGCAAGAGGAAAGCTGCTGTAAGTACTTACTGCCTCCCATACCAGACCTCCACTTTCTTGGGGTCATCACCAAGCCCCAGTCAGAAGTACTGTAGTCATGGCTAAGAACCTGTCAGAGGTAGCACTTTAAAGTAAATTATTTTCAGTTTTTATTTTTGTTAACAGTCTGCTACTGTGGCGCTTTTCTTCCTGGGTCCATTCTGTAACTTTTTTTAGATTAATGTTTAATCCAATTAACAAAATGTAAAATTATAGACTTAATTGCATAAGTATACTGTTTTAATGATTGCCTCTTGTAGTCTTCACTTTGTTCAGCAATTAGGCGTTCAGTGTCATTTGTTAAAAGTCAGATTCACAGCCCTCATAATATATAAATATTTATTTGTTCAATTACAAATTCGACTCCACAGAAATATGTTCTTTCTCAAGAAAAAAGTGACCACATGATTCTGCTTTATTTCCCCCAGTGGACTATCTTACAGTGTTTTATAACAGCAAGAACAGTCATTATTTTGAAGGGATTATTTTTTTCTGCTGTTCTTATCAACAGTATGCCAGGCTTCACTTATGATATCTCAGAAATGCATGAGATAACAACTAAGAGTCAGCAGAGAGTACTTTCTCTTAATTCTATCCTCCAGCAAGGATTTGAACTGGTGGACTGGTCAAATTCAGGTCAGCCTAGTTAAGCAATTTCAGTAATCATTCGCAGCACAGTTTTTGACCATAGAGGCATCCTGTCTGGTTCAGAAAGCTGACCTGTCAGACTGGTGACCTAGTCTCCTTCTAAAATGAGGTTTCACATCAACATGAAATTAGGCTATTCGTTTGCCCAGAAGAATTTTCCAAGTTCTTCTAAGATTATTTTGTTGTTTCTTATTATTCATTTAAATATTTTGTCATTTTGACCACATGCCTTCTTATCCTACTATTGTGTTTCACAGTTCACTTTAATAGTTCCTTAAGAGGCATTTTGTTTCTTATATTTTCAGAACAAACATTCCACAGCACTAGTTAAAATTTATTACTGGAGAGCTAATGCCATCCAATTTTAAACCTGCATTCACTGTTGACTTAGAGAATGTGTCTTGAAGAATTTTACTTTGGTAGCTGCTACTTTATCAAGAAGGACTTCATAATTACATTTTTCCATGTTTTGTCTTACTCCTTGTTCACCATCAGCCCCCTCCCAGGCCAGTCATCCCATTCATTCCCAACACTAGTGTGAGGTTTGACTTGGAGGGCTACCATGTTGCCTGTCCCATCCCTCAAACACTTGACGTTGTTTCCCCAGTCTCCATCAAAGAAATATTGTTTCCCTATGGGCTCCCAGAGCACCCACTACCCTTCCCAGCCCTTGGAAGAGTTCAGTGGGCCACAGCCATTCACTCCCCCCACCTGGCTCCCCCAGTGCTGGGGCATTTAACTGAATCTTGGTCACCTTGATTACAGTAAGGCCTCCATTCTTCTGTGTTATGGATCCAGGCTAGAGGGACAGGTAACAGCCTTTGTGGAAGTGAGGAATTACTAACATGGACAGCCTCCTTTGACTCTCTAAGCCTGGTGTCCTCAGGGAAAATAGGGCTTAGGATGAAAAAACCCTTCGACCACCTCTGATGACTGTCTGAATGGTAGCCCTCCCAGTGGACTACCATCCAGTCTTTTCTAGCTGAGATTATGTAACTATTATATATGTCAAAACTGGTATTAAATGTGGAGCTTTTCTCTTTGGGCTTCCACTAAAAAAGGGTTTTATTCCAGTTGGACTTTCCTGGTAAACAAAGACAGATAAATAAATAAATAAAATTACTAGTGGACTGGAAGAGTTTAAATTGCAGGAATATGCAGTAGCTCTGTGAATCAATGAATTGCTATCTTTCATTAAAATCTGTATTTTTTACTCTGCTCATGAGATTGGCAGCACTGGAGTCTACGAGAAAAAGGCAAAGCAGATGCAGCTGCCAAAGTGCCTTGACTAAAATAATAATGACTCAGTACTCATCCTTTCCTGGACCAATAGATTCCTACTTCTAGCTGCTCCTGAACCCTGCCAGCAATCATGAACTCACTTGGGCTTCAGGCCAGTTATTTTACATTACGAAGGTTCGTGGTTTGCACTCTTGTGGGAGGAGAGGCTGGACTCTGCCCTTCTGAGCTGGGAATTTCTGGTTAAAGGCTTATAGTGCCTGCATATTTTAACTGTTTCTTACTGAAATTGGTGCACCTTGTTTGCTGTAGCATAGACTAGATCCAGGCCTGCTGAATCTAGCTTTGTTTGCATAACTTGAGCACTAATCCAGGCCTTCTTTTTTGGAGAAGGTTCCCCTGCACCCCAGTGGCAGGAGTGTGCAGTTAGAACTTGTCTGATTGAAGACTACAGGAACAGGGCTCAGTTTTGAGATTTTTTACTGGTTAATTGGATAATTTGTTTAAAAGCCTTTTCTGATTGCTTGTAGTCATCTAAAGCTGTTTTAAGTGTATTTTTACTGTTTGTAGTCATTTAAAGCTGTTTTAAGTGTATTTTTTACTGTTTTTGCCTTATCTTTTCAAAAAAAATTTTTTCCTTGTTTCCCACCTTTCTAAGCTAGTATAGTCCAGTTTTCAGGCTAGTGTTGAATTCAGGGCTGTTACAATTTTCTGCGTTCCCCATACCTTACTTGGATAGAGGAAGGTTTCTCTGTTCACCTGTGAGAGAGGGAGCTTTGAGCAGCCATCTGTCCCTGGAGGATTAGTTCCAGCCCCGAAGTTAGTAGTTTATAGGCCATTTTGGGCTAATTTCTATCTATTTCATTTCCCTGCTGTAAAAACTGTGTTTGCATGGTTTTGCACGTCCGGGCAGTGCCGGTTAGCTAGGGCTAAATTTATCCCGGCTCCACCAAGTCTCCTCTTCAGTTTTTCCCTTGAAAGTAGTCTACCTCTTAACCTAAGCACTTAAAAAACATCCTACAGTCCAGCACTTGCTCAGACCTAATAGCAAGCACTAATATTCCCCAACACTTGATTGCCCAACAGGGCAAGGCTCATTATTCACCCCTCACCAACCAAGTGACTAAGCAGCTCACCCTACTATTCAGGCATGACCAAAGGGTAATTTCAGGTATACTCGCCAGTCCAGCTGGTGAACCTGGGTATCCTCAGGCAATGTTACAACTGCCTCGTACACAGACAACCCTCTCCTGCTACCACAAAACATTAACATATGCGAAAGATGCAATTATATAGCTAAATTGGAGGCTAAGCTCTCTTCACCCAAGACTGGAACAGGCAGTCATGAGGAGAAGGTTAACACTTGCACCACACCTCCAGCCTCACACAGACATACTAAACTAGCACTGGCAAAAAATACACATAAATACACAAAATCATACTCGGAGGCTCTAAATAAAAACCTGCAAAAGCATCACAGACCTCCAAAGCAGACACCCAAAAAACCTGCACCTCCCTTCACAAACCAGACAACACATAAAACACAAAATCAGTGTGCCGCACAATCACAGCCCTTAAGGCAAAATAACATACCTAACATGCTAGTAATAGGCGACTCTATAGTCAGGCACACTGACGTCCCACTCACTAGGCTGGACAAGGAGAAGGTTACTGTTAGCTACCTGTCGGGAGCCAGAATCCGTCACATAACACAAGGATTCAGGTCACTCCAGAACAAGTACAAATATGACTCTGTCATTGTTCATGTTGGTGTGAATGATCTGAGACGTACCTCCTGCACTACATGAAAAGAGACGTGGAAGAGCTCTCTGATCATGTAGCCCAGGCGGGTATGACCCTGACCCTGAGTAGCATCCTGCCCTCACCAAGAATGATACCACAGTATAAAGAAAAAAGTATCAATTTCAACAATTGGCTAAGCATCTTGTGTCATTCAAAGGGGATCCAGTTTCTGTCAGCCTGGGACGACATGCTCAACAAGCCTCGTTGCTTCGCAAGAGATGGCTTGCACCTGTCACCCCTAGGCTTTCAAATACTGACAAAGGCTCTTGCTGCCCTCATAGTGCCTTTTTTAGGCAAGGCTTAAAAGTCAAACCCACCTCCGTAAACAGCACAAATAAAAAAATGAGGGTTATGCTACTCAACGCCAGGAGTTTAAATCTCAAAATGCATGTGCTCGAAGCACTCCTCAGTATGGAGAACGTTGACATCTGTGCAGTAACTGAAACCTGGTTCAAGGCTCCACAGAGCACCCCAGCACTACCAGGCTTCAACTCATACCACACATTTCGGTCACAGAACATGGACCAAAACACAAAAGGAGGGGGTGTATCCATATTCATCAGGGATACCTACACCTCCAGGTTAGTGGCACAGCATGATACCTCCGAGATCATCCATGTGCAACTAACATCAGGCAAATCTGTAATGCAAATTGTGGCCTGCTACAGATCACCCTCCATGACCTAGGACCACCACTCCGCCTTTCTGGAGACATTGGAAAACATGAAGGTCCTACCAAACACCCTGATATTGGGGGATTTCAATTACCCTACCATTAACTGGGAAAACTCCTCAAGTACAAACTCCCAGGTCCAGCGCTTCCTGGAATTTATCAACTCAAATGCCCTGGATCAGCTGGTAAACTCCCCTGCCAGAGGTGAAAACATATTGGACCTGGTCATCACCAACATGGGCGACAGGTATTCCACTCCGGAGGCCAACCCATCACTGGTTAGAT
Organism: Protopterus annectens; assembly: GCF_019279795.1. Lineage (NCBI taxonomy): Eukaryota > Metazoa > Chordata > Ceratodontiformes > Protopteridae > Protopterus > Protopterus annectens. The sequence continues at coordinate 660,552,185 of NC_056745.1, read as the reverse complement.
CAGACCATAAACTAATCACTCTGGATATCCACACCACACCACCACCTCCAACCAAGGAAACCACAGTGAAAAACTTTTCTATAGCAAACTTCACCTTACTTAAGACAGAGGTGGTAAGTTTCACAGCCCCCACGCTAAAGGATAACAGTGTCCAAGATGCAGGAACCTTTACAAATGCACTCTATGAGCACCTACAAGGATGCATGGATTGTGCCATCCCTAGCAAAACCAAGACTCACTCCCCTAAGAGAAGGAAACCAGTCTGGTGGACCCCTGCCATAAACAGGGTATACAATAGAAAGAGGAATCTAGTTCAGAAAAAAAGCAAATCCCAAGATGGACAGACATCCCTGATCAGTATCAGTAAGAAACTAAGGTCCCTCATAAAATCTTCCAAGGCTAACTTCGAAAGAAAAATGGCCAACGATTTGAAAGATAACCACAAAGCCTTCTTTAGCTATGTCAAGAATCTAAGTGGCAACTTGCAGATATGCTCTGAGCTAGTGCAAAATAGCACAAAATATACTGAACCCACTGATATTGCCAACATCCTGTCAGATAGATTCAGTGCAAACTTCACCCCCCTCTCACCCCCAAAAGGGCCCATAACAATACCGGAAAAGTGTAGTGTCCCGGAAATCACATATGCACAGGTGAAAACAGCCCTTTCAAAAGCCAAAAGCACAGTGTCAATGGGGCCAGATGGTGTCCCAGGCTGCGTTTTGCATGAACTACAGAACAAACTAACCCCCCACCTAAACACACTGTTCACCCTCAATCTCTTCACAGGCTATGTACCCATAGAATGGCGCACAGCAACGGTTATTCTGCTCCACAAAAGAGGGGCCACAACTGACCCTGGTAACTATCGCCCCATAAGCCTGACTAGCCTGGTCTGCAAGGCTATGGAGTGCGTCATCATGGAACTCATTAACAAAGACATTGGGAACCTCCAAGCACTTGACCTGATCCAGTTCGGCTTTGTTAAGGGCAGAACATGCCTACTAAACCTGGTTGACTTCTTCGAGACAGTCACCAAGGCCATAGATGAGGGGAAGGTAGTTCACACAGCCTACCTTGACCTCGCCAAGGCTTTTGACACCATTCCCCACTCGGGAATTATAGAAAAACACACCAGCCTGAACATAAACCCCTACATCACGAGGTGGGTTGCCAACTGGCTTACAGACAGAACTCACATGGTAAGAATAACGGGCTCCAGGTCCGACTCTAAACCACTCACAAGTGATGTCCCACAAGGCTCGGTCCTGGGACCCCTACTGTTTGGCATATACTTCTCAGAAGTACAGGCAAACACAGGAAGACTATGGCTAACCAAGTTCGCCGATGACTGCAAACTGGGAGCCATAATTGACTCTCCGGCTGGCATGGACATTCTCCAAAAGGGCCTTACTGAGACGGACACCTGGTGTCAAAGTCATGGTCTCAAGCTAAATGCCAAAAAATGCATAGTCATCCCATTTGGGAAAAACAAAACACCCATGAATTACCACATAGGTGGCAGCCCCCTTAATACAGAAGAGGTAATAAGAGATCTGGGGACCCAGGTAGATAGTAATCTCTCCTTTGACAATCATATTGCCAAAGTAGTTAGGAAATCCTATGTAGCCCATCTAATTACTAAAGGGTTCACATCTAGAAATAAAGAGGTTATAGTGCCCCTCTACTCATCAGTCATCAGACCCATCATAGAGTACAATGCCCCATTTGGGATGTACCTCACAAGACACTTCCAACATCTGGAAAGACCACAAAAGTACATCACCAAGAGGATTACTGGCCTCAAACATATGTCCTATGCAGCCCAACTGGAAAAACTCCAGCTGTACTCAGTCACATATCACTTACTCAGAGGTGATCTCTGCCTGACTTACAAAGCCATGTCTAACTCAGAATTGATGGACATGCTCCACCTAAAGAAATCCAAGTCACTGCAAGCCACTCGCTCTAGTGAGCTAAACCTCGCCACAACAATAAATAGAATGTGTTGAAGAGATAGATTCCTGTCACAGAGACTCCCCATGCTTTGGAACAAAATTCCTAACTACATTAGGCAGAGCCCCTCACTAACACTCTTCAAGACAAACCTTGACAAGTGGATGGGTAACAGAAAATACACCCCTGGGTCACTTCATTGGTTCTTCTTGACAGAGGCTCAGTTAATTAGTCAATGGGGCGGCGAAATCTGACACACTCTGGCTCGGCTTATAAATGCCCTCGGGCAGTAGCCTAGTACCTACCTATGAACCTATGAACCTATGAACTAAACCATGAAGGCTAGAAAGCTGAAGTCAACAAAACATTGTTATGGAAGTTATGCAGCATCCATCCAAAAACCCTCCCTACCTCAAGAGATGTGCGAGTTACCTCCTAAACAGTTCTACGGAAGTCAGAACTAGTAATTGAACAAAGGCCTTCAGGACTACTATTACTGATGCATTTCTCTGTGCTACAAATCTGGTGCATCTTAAAACTTTTAACATGTATGTATCACACTAAGGATTTTCAGGAAAGTTTGCTGGTCAGTGCATTCTGTGTGCAATTTCAGTTAAAAATTATCTGTAGTACCTTTTATTTCAGTCTAGTATCTGCCACTTTACATGTGGTGTATCTCTCTAAGTTTCCTATACGTGTGTGTGTGTGTGTGTGTGTATATATATATATATATATATATATATATATATATATATATATATATATATATATATATATATATATATAAGTCTACAGTCTAAAACTCACATTCATGAAAATGATAATACTAAGACGAAAACATTGCATTGTCACTTAACCGACTCCACACAACACTGAGAATTTACAGAGGGAAAGTAACTGGTTGGCCAACAAGCACAATAAACCACAAGGAAGAACTTTGTACTCACACTCCCCCGGTGTGGGAGGCAGCACCCCCCATACCCACCAACTAATTATGCCAACTCCAAGATTGGCACTATAGTGGGTAAAGGGAAAATTCCCAAATGTTGGCTTCATGCCTCCTTTCCCTTGTTAACTTGTCAGTTATGCAAGGAGTTGTTTAACTGCAGATTTGGTATTTTTGTCTTGGTGTTACCATTTTAGGGTATGTGGACTTTTGATCTTATCAGGTAGACCCATATATATCTCTAAATCTGTTTATATCTATCTATCTATCTATCTATCTATCTATCTATCTATCTATCTATCTATCTATCTATCTATCTATCTATATATCTATGTGTGCACTTTCCACCGAAGCAGAAATCACCGCGCACATTAACCGAAAGGGCTGTTCACCGAAGCAGCACTTTCGGATAAGTATGCTCGTTGCACTGGTCGTGCGGATAAAGGCAAATTCACTTTTCCCCATTGTAGTGCAACCTCGGAGTGAGAATATTAAAGTAGGGGGGTGTGGGGAGGTGCAGGGGGGCTTGCACTCCTGCACAGAAGTAGGTATAATGTTTTTTTTTTTGTTTTTTTTTAACCTACTTTACCATAAGCGCTTTTTCGGTAAAAAGCGCTTTCGGTAAAGTATGTTCGGTGATAATGGATTCGGACTTTTGATCTTTCGATCAAAAGTACTAGATCCATATATATATATATATATATATATATATATATATATATATATATATATATACATATATGGGTCTACTATAGATGATCGAACTTTTAAAAGTTCAAACATCTGATAACAAAAAGGGGGAAAAAAAAACTAAATAAATTTACCCTGAACAGTTTTAGCAGGGGGCAAGCCCTCCTGCACTCCCCCCACACAAACCCTGCTATTTAAATATACCAACTCTGAGATTGTACTACCAAGAGGAAAAGGGAAATCTTCCCATTTTGTGCTGTAGGGAGATCTCCCTTCAGAACGTTCGAACTTTTAAAAGTTTGATCATCTGTAGGGGACCCATATATACATATATATATATATATATATATATATATATATATATATATATATATATATATATATATATATAAACTTATACACTCGCTTAGACATTTGCGCATTGCACAACATTTTTTTTCAAGAAAAAATGTGATAAACTATATTGTTGGCTTGGAAACCGTCAGAATAAATGCTGCAGCTTCACTGAAATGCTGTTATATATCCCCTTTCATAAAAGTGCTTTTATTATTACATTTTCCTGTAGTACTCTGCAATTACAATAAGTAAGAGAGGGAGGGGAACAGAACAAAGTAAAGAATGATATATGCCGTTATTGTATGACATTCATCACAAGCACAAAGGAATTTGTAGTTAAAGTATAATCCACTAGTGAAATGTCACTGATGTCAAGGTTATAACACTTTCCTTGACAGGTGGTGTCAGTTGTAGATAAGACATCTGCAGGTTAGCAATTAAAGCACACAGTTGGTCATTACATTTCAATGCAGGGCAGGTAAACATCAGTATTCATGTGATTAAAATGATTATTAAACTGATTCTCTAGCAAAATCTCTGACTCATTCCAAAAAAATGTAAACAGCCACCGTGCATTTACAGCTAAACTTATTGGATGTGGCGCATGCAAAGGTTGCATATAATGGCAGTAATTTAGAGTTTGTTTATTGGATGTGGTGCATGCAAAGGTTGCATATAATGGCAGTAATTTAGAGTTTGTTTATTAGGTCTGGAGACCTTGACAATAGCAAGCATTTTTAATGATTTCAGGACAGTTTGCTTCCATCTAGGCTCCCTTATTTTTTAAATCCTGTGACAAATAGACTTCTGTTTAACTAGAACTTTAAATAAAATAATGTTTTATTCATCTTGCAGTGCAGGCATCTGTATACCTATTCCAAAAGAGAAATAATCTGTGGTAACAGTATGTGTTCTACAGTTCTTTCTCACTTGTGCACTTACATTAGACCTCTTTGTTTTCACCCACATTATCGAATGAAAAAAAAAAACACGGTACAGTGTACACTGCTACTGCGGAACATTGATTACTGTGCTATTTATTTGCGCTGATTTGATGATTTCTTTTTTGGAAGATTTTTTGTGTGTGTTTTTTAAGTCCTTTGGTCAGTTTCCTTGCCTTTTTGTATATTAATGCTTTTCTTCCTGCCCCCCACCCACCCTCATATATTTCTGTTTTGTATTTATTCGAAGTGACGGCAGTAGGAACAAAGCTAAGTATTTCACCTTCCACACACAAAGCAGCTGCAAATACATGACGTACTGTACCATTTTAATGTGGAAAGATTACTACACATTCTGTTCAGTGGTTGAATCTCATTCGCAAAGGATTATAAGAAGGTTTGTCACTGAGATCTACCTACTGATTGGCTGAATGATGTGATCTATAAGAGTAAAGATTGATAAGTCTATTTCAGATAGGATAAGATATCAGAGAACACACATTCAGCTTTAAAGCTGAATGCAAGTTCAAACAACCATTTGTACCTATGTTACCACATAACCTAAATTATTAGTCATTGCTCAAGAAATCCCTTACTTTCTCTTTGTACCTCTATTCTATGGTCACCCCCATTATATGACCCTTTTATCTCCTTTTTTTTCTTCTCATTTTCTTACACTTCCCTGTAACAATCTCACTGCCCATGTTTCCTTGTCATTTCTAATTGTACATGTTGCAAATTATATCTGCACTTTTTTGCTGTTTACATGAACCTTACTTATGCCAAAGTCATTTCATATTCATGGGACTGATGGATTCATAGTACTGCAGGTTCTATGAATCCTTACACACGCACACTTAAAATTTTCTAATTGCATGTATGATTCATCCTGTTATTACGTGTTGTTTTTTATTGTATATACTAATAATATTGTATTTATATGTGGGATCAGTGCTCTATCCTAGTCAACAAATGAATATATAAATAAAAATGATGGTACTTACTGTACAAGCATAATGAATATAGCTATTTCCCATGACATATGCTATTAGAATGTTTATATATTCATAATATATTTTTTTTACCCTATTTGTCAAAATTTCTTCTCAGGGCCTCTATGAAAATAGACTTATTTTAGCTGGCACTTCATTATCAAATGCAAATAAATAAACAAACAAATGAAGTTAGCAAACAATAAATAAATATTGTCTACAAGAAACAGAGCCGAATTCAAAAAGTTGGTGGTGCTGCGGTAACGTTGTCGCCTCACAGTAAGACGCTGACCGGTTCGATTCTCAGTTAGACCGTCTTCTGCATGGAGACATGCGTGAATGGGCATACCTTCATTGAAGGTTGTGCTGGCAACTCGGTATGTAAAAATCAACTGCCAATCATTAGCGGATTGGAGTTCCGCTGTGGCGACCCCTAACAGGGAAAAGCCAAAAGACAAAGACCATGAGGTAGACACCTTGAGCAAACCTTTTCTATTCAGAGAAAGCTGTAACATCTTACTTTTGCACAAAGATGTGCAGCACCACACAAGCGGTCTCTGCAGACATGCTACACGCTACTGAGGCAGTTCGGGGGAAACATATATGCTAATTAGCCATATGGTCTCTGGGAAGGCATCTATGTGTCAAGTGATTCACAGAAAATCTTTTTGATGGCAGTTGCTTGGCTCTATAGATTAGCATGGCCGTGTTTGTCCATTGTGGTTGAGATAAGTACTGAGGAGCTTTGTGGTCAGGCAAGGTTAGGAATTGTACAGGTGCATGATTGCAAGGGGCTGCAGGTATGTGCATGTGTGTGTGTTGCGTCTGTCTGCCTGGGAGATAGCATTAGGGGGACAAAGGGGTTACTTTGGAGTGTGTGTGTGTGTGTGTGTGTGTGTGTGTGTGTGTGTGTGTGTGTGTGTGTGTGTGTGTGTGTGTGTGTGTGTGTGTGTGATTGTTTGGGTATGGGTGGCTGCCATACATCCACACACCACTAGACAAAAGAGCAAAGCCTGCAGTATTGGGTGGGGAGGAACCACTAGGCACAAGAGATAACACTCCTTCACCTTAACAGCATTTAAAACAGTACAAGCATTGGGAGGAGGAGACAATAGAAACCTGGGATAAAAATTACTCCCATGCCTTAACTGCATTATTTAACAGTACCAGATTTGGAGGGACACTTGACACCAGTGATACTCAATGTGGAGTGCCTTAAAAACGGGTCTATATTATAACATCGAATTCTACAAAGATCGAATGTTATAATATCGAACCCTAAACACCGAAATCCAAAAACATTGAACAGTCAGAATAGCGACTTTTTTTCCCAGGGAAAAAAAATTGCTATTCCGAGAAACATACACACAACACAAACACAGACAAAAAAACAGCAATCCACACACATGCACTTAAAATCCTACACCTAAACCTAAACTAAACTTTACATACACTACTATCTATCCACTTACCTTAACCCAACCCTAACCCTAAGGTCCGTCACTATCGCACACTCACCTCACCCGCGCCCTAACCCTAACCCTTTCGATCAAAAGTACTAGATCCATATATATATATATATATATATATATATATATATATATATATACACATACATATATGGGTCTACTATAGATGATCGAAGTTTTAAAAGTTCAAACATCTGATAACAAAAAGGGGGGAAAAAAACTAAATAAATTTACCCTGAACAGTTTTAGCAGGGGGCAAGCCCTCCTGCACTCCCCCCACACAAACCCTGCTATTTAAATATACCAACTCTGAGATTGTACTACCAAGAGGAAAAGGGAAATCTTCCCATTTTGTGCTGTAGGGAGATCTCCCTTCAGAACGTTCGAACTTTTAAAAGTTTGATCATCTGTAGGGGACCCATATATATATATATATATATATATATATATATATATATATATATATATATATATATAAACTTATACACTCGCTTAGACATTTGCGCACTGCACAACATTTTTTTTCAAGAAAAAATGTGATAAGCTATATTGTTGGCTTGGAAACTGTCAGAATAAATGCTGCAGCTTCACTGAAATGCTGTTATATATCCCCTTTCATAAAAGTGCTTTTATTATTACATTTTCCTGTAGTACTCTGCAATTACAATAAGTAAGAGAGGGAGGGGAACAGAACAAAGTAAAGAATGATATATGCCGTTATTGTATGACATTCATCACAAGCACAAAGGAATTTGTAGTTAAAGTATAATCCACTAGTGAAATGTCACTGATGTCAAGGTTATAACACTTTCCTTGACAGGTGGTGTCAGTTGTAGATAAGACATCTGCAGGTTAGTAATTAAAGCACACAGTTGGTCATTACATTTCAATGCAGGGCAGGTAAGCATCAGTATTCATGTGATTAAAATTATTATTAAACTGATTCTCTAGCAAAATCTCTGACTCATTCCAAAAAAATGTAAACAGCCACCGTGCATTTACAGCTAAACTTATTGGATGTGGCGCATGCAAAGGTTGCATATAATGGCAGTAATTTAGAGTTTGTTTATTGGATGTGGTGCATGCAAAGGTTGCATATAATGGCAGTAATTTAGAGTTTGTTTATTGGATGTGGTGCATGCAAAGGTTGCATATAATGGCAGTAATTTAGAGTTTGTTTATTAGGTCTGGAGACCTTGACAATAGCAAGCATTTTTAATGATTTCAGGACAGTTTGCTTCCATCTAGGCTCCCTTATTTTTTAAATCCTGTGACAAATAGACTTCTGTTTAACTAGAACTTTAAATAAAATAATGTTTTATTCATCTTGCAGTGCAGGTATCTGTATACCTATTCCAAAAGAGAAATAATCTGTGGTAACAGTATGTGTTCTACAGTTCTTTCTCACTTGTGCACTTACATTAGACCTCTTTGTTTTCACCCACATTATCGAATGAAAAAAAAAAACACGGTACAGTGTACACTGCTACTGGAACATTGATTACTGTGCTATTTATTTGCGCTGATTTGATGATTTCTTTTTTGGAAGATTTTTTGTGTGTGTTTTTTAAGTCCTTTGGTCAGTTTCCTTGCCTTTTTGTATATTAATGCTTTTCTTCCTGCCCCCCACCCACCCTCATATATTTCTGTTTTGTATTTATTCGAAGTGACGGCAGTAGGAACAAAGCTAAGTATTTCACCTTCCACACACAAAGCAGCTGCAAATACATGACGTACTGTACCATTTTAATGTGGAAAGATTACTACACATTCTGTTCAGTGGTTGAATCTCATTCGCAAAGGATTATAAGAAGGTTTGTCACTGAGATCTACCTACTGATTGGCTGAATGATGTGATCTATAAGAGTAAAGATTGATAAGTCTATTTCAGATAGGATAAGATATCAGAGAACACACATTCAGCTTTAAAGCTGAATGCAAGTTCAAACAACCATTTGTACCTATGTTACCACATAACCTAAATTATTAGTCATTGCTCAAGAAATCCCTTACTTTCTCTTTGTACCTCTATTCTATGGTCACCCCCATTATATGACCCTTTTATCTCCTTTTTTTTCTTCTCATTTTCTTACACTTCCCTGTAACAATCTCACTGCCCATGTTTCCTTGTCATTTCTAATTGTACATGTTGCAAATTATATCTGCACTTTTTTGCTGTTTACATGAACCTTACTTATGCCAAAGTCATTTCATATTCATGGGACTGATGGATTCATAGTACTGCAGGTTCTATGAATCCTTACACACTTAAAATTTTCTAATTGCATGTATGATTCATCCTGTTATTACGTGTTGTTTTTTATTGTATATACTAATAATATTGTATTTATATGTGGGATCAGTGCTCTATCCTAGTCAACAAATGAATATATAAATAAAAATGATGGTACTTACTGTACAAGCATAATGAATATAGCTATTTCCCATGACATATGCTATTAGAATGTTTATATATTCATAATATATTTTTTTACCCTATTTGTCAAAATTTCTTTTCAGGGCCTCTATGAAAATAGACTTATTTTAGCTGGCACTTCATTATCAAATGCAAATAAATAAACAAACAAATGAAGTTAGCAAACAATAAATAAATATTGTCTACAAGAAACAGAGCCGAATTCAAAAAGTTGGTGGTGCTGCGGTAACGTTGTCGCCTCACAGTAAGACGCTGACCGGTTCGATTCTCAGTTAGACCGTCTTCTGCATGGAGACATGCGTGAATGGGCGTACCTTCGTTGAAGGTTGTGCTGGCAACTCGGTATGTAAAAATCAACTGCCAATCATTAGCGGACTGGAGTTCCGCTGTGGCGACCCCTAACAGGGAAAAGCCAAAAGACAAAGACCATGAGGTAGACACCTTGAGCAAACCTTTTCTATTCAGAGAAAGCTGTAACATCTTACTTTTGCACAAAGATGTGCAGCACCACACAAGCGGTCTCTGCAGACATGCTACACGCTACTGAGGCAGTTCGGGGGAAACATATATGCTAATTAGCCATATGGTCTCTGGGAAGGCATCTATGTGTCAAGTGATTCACAGAAAATCTTTTTGATGGCAGTTGCTTGGCTCTATAGATTAGCATGGCCGTGTTTGTCCATTGTGGTTGAGATAAGTACTGAGGAGCTTTGTGGTCAGGCAAGGTTAGGAATTGTACAGGTGCATGATTGCAAGGGGCTGCAGGTATGTGCATGTGTGTGTGTTGCGTCTGTCTGCCTGGGAGATAGCATTAGGGGGACAAAGGGGTTACTTTGGAGTGTGTGTGTGTGTGTGTGTGTGTGTGTGTGTGTGTGTGTGTGTATGCGTGTGTGTGTATGTGTGTGTGTGTGTGTGTGTGTGTGTGTGTGTGTGTGTGTGTGTGTGTGTGTGTGTGTGTGTGTGTGGTTGTTTGGGTATGGGTGGCTGCCATACATCCACACACCACTAGACAAAAGAGCAAAGCCTGCAGTATTGGGTGGGGAGGAACCACTAGGCACAAGAGATAACACTCCTTCACCTTAACAGCATTTAAAATAGTACAGGCATTGGGAGGAGGAGACAATAGAAACCTGGGATAAAAATTACTCCCATGCCTTAACTGCATTATTTAACAGTACCAGATTTGGAGGGACACTTGACACCAGCGATACTCAATGTGGAGTGCCTTAAAAACGGGTCTATATTATAACATCGAATTCTACAAAGATCGAATGTTATAATATCGAACCCTAAACACCGAAATCCAAAAACATCGAACAGTCAGAATAGCGACTTTTTTTCCCAGGGAAAAAAATTTGCTATTCTGAGAAACATACACACAACACAAACACACACAAAAAACAGCAATCCACACACATGCACTTAAAATCCTACACCTAAACCTAAACTAAACTTTACACACACTACTATCTATCCACTTACCTTAACCCAACCCTAACCCTAAGGTCCGTCACTATCGCACACTCACCTCACCCGCGCCCTAACCCTAACTCACCTAACCTACACACAACTGCACACTTACCTGACCCGCGCCCTAACCCTAACTCACCTAACCTGCCCCCTAACCCTACCCTACACACAATCGCACACTTACCTGACCCGTGCCCTAACCCTAACGCCCACACGACCGCACACTTACCTGACCCGCCCCCAAACCCTAACATACACACAATCGCACAATTACCTTAACCCGACCCGTAACATACCAACATATCGAACGCTGAAAACAGTGAAGCCACAGCAACGGCCCACCAAATTTTTTCCCTGGGAAAGAATTTGGTGTCCTGCACCTTCGCTGTTTTCTGCGTTCGACATTACGGGGTCGATATTATAACATTCGATCTTTGTAGAATTCGATGTTATAATATAGATCCCTTAAAGACACATAAGTAAAGTAGATGATGATGCAGAGAGTCAATAGACACCATGGATATTGTTAAAAAGCAACATAAAAAAACGCAGGGGGACAGGATTTTAACTGTGCACCCTCTTCACAAGAATCTCCTATGCTAGCCTCTTGCACTAACGGATAAGTTAGGGGAGTTAGTGCCTTTTTAAAATATATTGAGTACCTTGGGCATTTTAAAATGCCCATAAACATACCAAATAAGAGGAGGGATCGTAAATGTTAGGCATACCTCTCCACACCATGCCTTTGCATACATTTACTGAAGGATAAGCAGTGTGAAACTCAAATGTCTGGTATTACATATCGACTCTCATCCATGAATTACCTGGGCAGGAGAAAATGAGACAGCATGGAAGTTCTGACAACAGGAATGGGCAAAGAGTAAGAGGTGTGTGAGTGTGTATGTGTTGCACTGTGTGCTTGTGTGTAAGAGGTGTGTGAGTGTGTATGTGTTGCACTGTGTGCTTGTGTGTAAGAGGTGTATGAGTGTGTATGTGTTGCACTGTGTGCTTGTGTGTATGAGGTGTGTGAGTGTGTATGTGTTGCACTGTGTGCTTGTGTGTATGAGGTGTGTGAGTGTGTATGTGTTGCACTGTGTGCTTGTGTGTAAGAGGTGTGTGAGTGTGTATGTGTTGCACTGTGTGCTTGTGTGTATGAGGTGTGTGAGTGTGTATGTGTTGCACTGTGTGCTTGTGTGTTTGGAAGAGTGACTGTTGGGGGAAGGGTGCAGCCACCATAGTTAATTACTGATGGAAGTGCTGATCTGCACTTTCTGGTAGTTAACAAAATTCAGAGGCGTGCAAATAAACCATACTGAGTACGGCTAATGTGTCCATGCTTTACAAAATACCACATCACGTTATCAGTTCCTTTTTACCTTGGCTCTTAATGTGATGTGGTAGTACTTTAATGAATCCTCTGTAGAGTCTTGTAGTTAGCACAAAGGATTAAAGTTATGAGCTGCTAAACAGCTGCTTGTTGTAGTCAAAGGTTTGAGTCCCTTGGCATTCACTTGCTTATTGTGCAATACTGAGCATCACTTAACCAGGAAATACTTCCAGTCACCCCTGAAAATGGGACACTTCTATTCAGTGGGCCTACCAAGCTAACAAATGATTAAAAAAAATGTATGGGAAGCAATAGCTATATATCAAAAACAGTGCAGTACTGACAGCATACAACACAAATCCATAGCTCCTTGTAAATAATTAACAATTAAAACATATTTCATAACATATTTCCAGGTATGGTAGTCAATTTGGGGGGGGTTATAATTACAAAAACTTTTAAAAAGACCCTGAGAAAATACATGGAGAATTATATCAGTGAAGTCTTTTCTCCCAGTAAGGTTTCCTAATAGAAGCATGTATACTTCGAAGAGCAAATGGCCTAACATTGTTCCATGTAAACCTCAGATATAATTAGATAAACTGACAAAGCATTTATTCCACACACTGTCCTTTGGGGCCACATTTGCAAGGTAGAAAGCAAACTACTTTAGCACAGTATCTATAGCTTCATAGCAAGTATGCAAACACTCCAGGAGAGTATCATGATCAACCATACTAAATGCAGAAGCCATCTAAGGAGGACCAAAACAGAATGCTTGATCCTGCACCATTAGAAGATGCTTCAAGCCTGGAGTAAGGATGAGCTCAGTACTGTGTCTGGTACAGAAACCTGACTGGAATGTATCATGGATTCAGCATTCTCTGGGAATAGAATGAAGCTGCAAATAACCAAAAAACCTTCTCAATACGTTTACCTGTTAAAGCAAGTTCGCGGATGGGGAGGTAATTATGCAAATCATCAGAACTCAAATTCTGCATCTTTAAGATTAGGGTAACCAAGACCTAAATCCCCTACCACTTAAAGGAGCAAAGATGATTCATTCAAGGGCATGGGCCTCTGGAAACTTCAACATCAAAAGGAAACTGAACATTCTATTGATGTTTAGATTGTGAGAAGTGTCATTAAGGTACTTTTGGCTCTTTCATAACATGAACAAATATTTACAGCAAGTTTGTAACTATGCAATCTCCTGACGTTTCTTAGATGATAGATACCAGATATTATAAAAACTTAAACCTGAAATATCAGTATCTACTCACTAAATCCAGAATGATTCCTTCATGATAGATAATTCTTCCGCCTCATGCTGAACACCAAATAGCAATAGGAAGTGGATTCAGTACCAGTTACAGACTGTGATATGTTGACCTTCTAATCTTATTTTTTAAGTAAATAGAAACAGACATGGCATAAAGTTAGTACAAAGCTAAAATATCTAATGCTGGCAATTTTCTGTTGACCCAACTAAACACTGACCACATAGAAAAAATTACCCTACTCCGTGGTTTCTAAACTGCTCTAAGTAATACAATATAATGCTATGTGCATTTTACACCATCTGCCTTAACAGTAATGAACACTAAAAGTTTAGGTTTATTTTATTGTACATTTGTTTACAAGGGTAGTACACTGATCACAAAAGACTGTTTGCAGATATTGCCTGGGTCAAATAACTGACACAGAAAAAAACACAATGGAAAGAGAGGACATAAGCTGAACATATCAAAATTAGAACATAAAGTAACAACATATAATAAAAACTGTGCAATAGCTATGAATAGACATAGCAGCAATTATAAGAGAAATTTACATTCTACAGGATTATATTTCAGGTTTACATCATAGTGGAAATGCTGTGGGGTAATGAGACTCAAGGTAGGGGAGGTAGAATTAACAGGTGTTTGTAAATGAGAGTAAGGTCAGAGGTCATATCTACTAGCTGTACAGATTTCTGGAGTATGTCCACATTTTTGCCTCATATTTTTGGTCTGTTCCTCTTAAAATGTCTGGTTTTCTGGCAAATGAACAAAGGTGTGAGAGTAACAAAACAGACCTATAGTCTAAAAATACAGAGACACTTCTCTGACCAGAAAGATCCCAGGCAGCTGTGGAGAGCTATCTAAACCATCACAGACTATAAGCCACCATCCACGTGATGTGATGATAAACCAGAGTTTTTAAACAAGCTAAACATCTACTTCAACAGATTCAAGGAATCGAATAGAACATCACCAGAGAGACTACCCACAAATGAAGATGCCACATCGCATGCCTCAACCTGGAAGAAATACACAAGAACCTATGCAGGGTTCATCCAGGCAAAGCAGCTGGTCTGGATAGGATCCCGGGGAAGTTACTTAAAAACTATGAAACTATGCTGATCAACTGGCACCAGTCTTCACAGATATTTTCAATATATCTGTCAGCCAGGAAAAAGTGCCCAAATGCTTTAAGACCACAGACATCATCTCCAGCATCACTAAATCTCTAATGGCTAATTGCACTTAGTAGTGATGAAGTGTTTCGAAAAAATGGTCAGTGATCATATAACATCCTGCCTGCCTGCTACATTTGATCCTTTACAATTTGCATACAGGCCAAATTGTTCTACTGCAGATGCCATAGCCTTAACATTTCATCACACCTTGGACCACCTGGAAAATAAGGACTGTTATGTGTGCATGCTGTTCATAGACTTCAGCTTGGCCTTCAACATGGTTATTCCACAACAATTGCTGTCTAAGCTGAGTAAACTGGGCAGAGAAAACACAATATGCAACTGGATCCTCTACTTCATAACTGAAAGGCCACATATAGTTCAAGCTGGAAAGCATCACTCAAACAGCATCATCCTAAACACCGGGGTCCCACAAGGCTGTATACTCATTCCACTTCTTTTCACAATTCTAACACATGACTGCACAGCTATGCATCAGTCGAATAGAATCATCAGATTTGCAGACAACTCCACAGTAATTGGCCTTATCATGAAGGAAGACTAGGAGGCCTACAGGGAAGAAGTGAACCAACTTGTTCATTGGTGTACCGACAACAACTTAGCACTAAATGTTTAAAAACCCAAGGAAATCTCATTGATTTTAGGAAGAAGGAAACAACACACACCCCTATCATCATCACTGGTGCTGCAGTGGAGACAGTAAATGCCACCAAACTCCTAGGGGTACATGAGACAGTAAATGCCACCAAACTCCTAGGGGTACATATCTCACAAGGCCTAAGTTGGGACACAAACACTTCCTACCTTATAAAGAGAGATCATTAATGTCTCCACTTCCTTAGGAGAATTCGTTGAGCTAACCTCCCCCCACAGGTCCTACTCACCTTCTACTGAGCCACGAAAGAAAGTGTACTGACAAGCAACATCATTGTCTGGTACAGAAACTGCTCTGAAGCTGATCAGAAGGCACTGGATAAGATTGTTAAACAGGCCACAAAAATCATTGGCTCCAACCTTCATTCCCTACAGGACATATATTCAAACAGATGCTATGGCAGAATCCAAAAACTACTGAGGGATATACATCATCCGGCTCATGGACTGTTCAACTCCTGCCAACAAGGAAGCGCTACAGAAGCATTAGGTGCAGGATATCCATATTCCATAATAGCGTCTTTCCGCATGCCATCAGACAGTTGAATAACAAACCCACAGACTAATGAGCTACATGCATAGGTAAAACATTATTTGTGTGCAGTATGTCGTTGTTTACACAAACTCTGTGTATAGCTCATTTCATACGTCATTATCTACACTAGGAAAACTGTGAACTGTAAGTTTCTGGTATATATTGGTGGTGGGGCAGTTTACGTGTATGCCTCTCCTATTTATTATAGTACTGTTTTTTGCATGTCCTTATATTTCTACTGGATCTGCTCCTGCTGTTGTATTTGTTGTGCTTCTGATGTAAACACAGCTTTCAAATGTGTTTTACTTTATTTACTTTTTGTATCTAATTTTTTTTATTTATTTATTACTTTTATTTCATTTGATTTAATTTTTTTAATAATTTAATCTATCTTCCTTCTGTGTGTTTATGAGCCAGAATATTGACATTTTGTGCAGTGATATGCACTTTTTCCTGTTTTTATCTGTATGACAATAAAGTTTACTTTGACTGAAGTCACTAGGTAATGGCATGCATTTAAGTTTCAGAATTCATATCCTTCAAAAAATGCATGCTAACACAAACCCTGTTATTCTTATTTATTTATTTTATTTTATTTTATTTTTTTTATTTTACATTTGTTGACCGGGCTAGTCTAACTGGATACATGTCCATTTTCAGTAGAGGCCCGGGGAGAAAAGCTCCAGACAAACATTATAAACATTAAAGATTAATAGTGGAATTACATTAACAATTATAAACAGTAGTAATTGTAACATAAAAACATTGAAACCAAATAAGAATATAGAGGGAAAAAAATAAATTGATCAAAAAAATTTTTTTTTTTTTTTTTGAGGATGAACTACTCTTAGTAAGTGTGGCATAATGAAAATTGTTTAAGGGTAGTTTGTTAAAAAAGGTATAATATACTTGTAAACATTGTAATTATATGCAAACCTTTGTATACAGGAGAATTATAGGAAGGTTGAAGAGGAAGTAGGTTGAAGAAAGGAAAAGTCAGAGAGCAATAAAAAAAGGAGATAGTAATATACATAAGCGGAGTAAAAGGGTGAAAGTGGACCCTAGGGAGTAGGAAGATAGAAGTGAAAGAGGAAGCAATTAGTCAGGGTTTGTGCAGGGGCACAACCAGTGTGATTTTAGGTGAAGTTTGAGTCTTAGTTTAAAGAGAGAAAGGGATGGTATTAGAGTTAGGTCTGTTGGTAGAAGGTTCCAGCGTTTGCCAACAGTGTTTGAGAAAATGCTATCACCTGACAAGTTATTAGACTTTGTAGTACAAACAAGTAATCTAGTAGAGGAGCGTAGTGAAGTTAGATTCGTATATGGGGTGATAAGATTAGTAAGAATGGGAGTATTTTTAGTTTGATAAAAGATTTTGTGAGCAATGATGAGTTGGGAAAATGTTAGTAAGCTAGGTAATTCAAGCCAGTTGAGCTGCTTAAGATTAAGACAATGGTGTAACATTCTAAGTTTATAAGAGCAATGTTTAAAAAAAACTGTCCCTATTTTTGGACCCCCCCCCCCATTATTATAGGCTTTTTCCAAATTTCTTGCACTTAGAGGCTGAGAAATATGTTAGAGGTTATCGGCAAAATTAAAACACCTCCCTTCCTGGTATGTGTTAATGACATTGACAAGAAGGAGGAGGAACAACAAAACATAAAAGATAACAATGTAATAACAATGTAATAACAATGTACTGCCAAAAAAAAAAAGAAACATGCAGCTGCTTACAATGCTATGCAACTATCTAAATTATGCTATATTAACTCAGAAAAGATGCTACAGCAATTTCCTTATGTGATTTCTAAAGGGGTAATTGATAGCAGGTCACACAACTTTTGTTTCTATGATTTGGTCCTAAACACAGTGAAGATAATGTGTGTATGTACCTTTAAGAAGCTATGCAAGGGCTTGCACAAGTGTATAAATACTGAGCAGGTGCAAGTCGGACTTCCATTTTGTAGTAAGCTGTTGAGATGTAAGCATGTTTGTCTGTAAGGTCTGTCTGTTAATCAGTTTGTTTACATTTTATGATGCTGCTATCCATCCTGATGTGTTTCTATGTATTAAAGCATCTAAACGAAATACCCCACCTGCTTGTCATCTATGTTAGAGAGGGACGAGCGACACACAGTAACAATGCAACATGCATTTCTTTCCACAAAGGCATTTGATAGAAGTTGTGATTAAAATGGTTTGAAGCCAAAGCAGAAATCACATCAACCAATTTAAAGTATACAATTTCGGTGATTAGACAATGAAATTAAAATGGTTGAAAGAAGTGATTGTTTTTCAGTGTTCTAAAATAATAAGCTATAACTCTAATTAGCAGAATTATCAAACTGAGGCTGTTCTCGTGAACAAGCTTGTTTAACAGTGGGTCTGAAATGGCTTCACAATATGGGTGGACTGAAAGTAGCAGTGGAACAAATGCCACAATCTGAGAAAGCCTCGGTTGTTTAGCAGTCATTTTGTCCAGGTGTTAATAAAGTTCAGATGGAAGATTTTTTTTAATTTAAAACCTACTGGCCTTCAGTTGTGCTTGACTGCAATATCCTAGTATTATTTTTCTCTTCCCATATACGTATCAAGATTACTTTTGGTTAAAGTTAACATATTACTAGATCTAATTGTAAAGGGAAGCTAGTTTCATAATCTTGGAAGGACCACAGATATATAATGCATCTGCCATGTTTTTCAATTACCTGTATTTAATTTTAGTATTAAGTTCCCTGATTTGGCAACAGCTGCTCCAGAGGTGCATTCCAGGTCTAAACTTCCCAGTGGAACGTTGCCTTGTAAACCAGGCAGTGGTCACCCTGAAGTAACTTATAACAAAGACAAAATAATAATAGATCATGAAGCTTTTCCAAACAGTTCAGGTTTTCAAACCCTGTGAATTTCTAGTTTGAAAGTGTTTTGGGTAGCTTGGGCTACAGAATGCATTATTGTATTCAGTGATGCGTCATTTCAAAGAGGCATGAAGTGGTACTACGATCTCTCTGAAGTGTTGAGATATTCCTTTCAGATTTAAAATGGACACAGAATATACGATTTGGGTAGATGCTGGTTGAATGTTAAACTGTTGTTTACTATTACTCCTAGATCTTTTTTATGAAGTCATTAATTATGATATGACCATTTATTTTGCAAACTGATAATTTATGTGTGCTTATTGCCAAATCCCATGATGCATGTCTGTGTTCGGCCATCAAATGGGCTAACCATTGAATGGCTAAACACTGAATAATAAGCATTGAAAGTTCACTCACTGAACTTTCATGTCATCAACAGGGTAAGAAACTACTTGTCCAACACTTCCCTGTCTCACAAATAGAAGTGTTTCAAACCCACCAAGGTGGGGTGCTTTGCCCCCTACACCCCCTTACTATATATATATATATATATATATATATATATATATATATATATTTAAAACTGCAAAATAGGAGCCATAGTCAAGTCCCCAAATGATGTGGATATCCTACAGAAGGGTTTCACTGAGACAAATGTCTGGTGTCAGAGCCATGGCCTCAAGCTCAATGCCAAAAAGTGCAGTGTCATCCCCTTTGGTAAAAACTCTGTACCCATGAACTACCACATAAGCAGCAATCTACTTAACACCAATTGCGTGATAAGAGACCTTGGGACCCAGGTGGACAATAGTCTCTCCTTTGATAGACACATCACCACAGTAGTCAGGAAGTTCTTCTACGTGGCACACCTCATCATAAAATGGTTCTCATCCAGGAAAAAAGAGGTAATTGTTCCCCTCTACTCGTCACTCATTAGACCCATTATCGAGTACAACACCCTTTTGGATTGTACCTCACAAGACATCTGCAGCAGCTGGAAAGGCCACAGAAGTACCTCACAAAGAGGATTACTGGCCTCAAACAAATGCCCTACACTGACCGCCTTAAAAAACTCCAGCTTTACTCTCTAGCACATCGCCTACTCCGAGGCGATCTCTGCCTAACATATAAAGTTATGTCAAGCCCAGAGCTGTTGGACATGCTACACCTAAAGAAATCCCAATCCCTCTGAGCTACACGCTCTAGGGACCTAAACCTTGCCACCACAATAAACAGGACACGCTGGAGGGATAGATTCCTGTCCCAGAGACTTCCTATACTCTGGAACAAGCTACCCATCTATGTCAAGCAAAGTTCTTCATTAGCACTCTTCAAGAAAAATCTTGATGAGTGGATGGGAAATAGGAAATACACCCCGGGGATCACTTCTGTGTCTCTGCTTGACAGTGGCACAGGAAAATAACTTTCTTGGGTGGCGTAAGATATGGAACCTTGCTGGCTAGGCTTACGTAGGCCCTTAGGCCCTTGGGCCAATAGCCTAGTACCTACCTATGAACCTATATATATATATATATATATATATATATCAACTCTGAGGCTGCACTACAGTGGAGAAAAGGGGTTTGAAACACTTCCGTGTGTGAGACAGGGAAGTGTTGGACAAGTAGTTACTTAGCCTGTCGATGAAATGAAAGTTCAATGAGTGAACTTTCAAAAGCCCCCCATGTTGGTAGGTTTAGTTTGCTTCCATTCATATAGTAGTCATGGGTGGCCCAGTGGTTAGTTACCTGGAGTGAAATTTCGACAATCCGGGAATTCGGCATTCTGAAGTTTCAGGGTTGTCATCTTGATGATTTGAAAGTTGACATTGTGCTAAGTCGACATTTTAAAGTAGATCCCACCACCAGCACCTATTAGGCTCCATACTCACACCGTTATTTTTTTTTCAGTCTTTACTCACAAACGACTTTCTGGCCCCCCTAATCCTTTTATCACTCTTCCACTGATGACATGGTTACCCTTTGAACCAGTCCCTCACATTCAAGTATTCAAACCCAGCATCAGTCTGACCTACACTAACTTAATTCTTGGCTAAACAACCATAAGCTACTCTGAAACTCCCCGCAAACAAAAAGTATGTCATTTTGAATCTGACAAAAGGTGAAAGAAATGTCTAAAACCCTCAACATCACAAATCTCAATAGTTCCACCAAAAGAAACAATATACTGATTAAATACCTAGGGTTATGGCTGAATGAGTCACTTAACTTTCTTATCCTCATTGAAAACACAAGGAAAAGTACCAACTTTCTAATTCTAAATCTAATCTTAGAAAATGTTTCCATTCTGTCCAGAACAGCAAGAAGTGCATTATGCAAATGAGCCCTTCTAGCTCAACAGGAATATAGGCTCCCAATCATAGTCACAGTCTCTAAAATAAAAGACCCACTCTACAGTCCATTGAAAACAAAATCTGCCAGTTTTCAACCCTGCCCTCAGGAACACCTCTGCACCACCTGTGCTTAAGCCAGATGGCGCCCAGTCATCTACAGAGTTGAGCTCCTCGAAGAGTGATTTCTTTTCAAACTGCTTCTACCAGGTGCCTTCCTGCCACCTACTGCCAAACTCCATAACAATATCTTCCTCTACAGCCTTTACAAGTTCTCCCAATTGACTCCCGTACCCTAGACAACCCAAACCAAACTGCACTACAGTGATCACTCCTCCTCCATTCTTGCACCCAAATGTTGGTAATTCCTCTCCTCCTCCTTTTCCACTTTTAGAGTGCAGTCCAAAAGATTTATTTCAGAATCTGACTGCAAGTGCTTTTCCTACCTCACCTTCACTTCTGCTTTCATCCTCTGCTCTCACCTGCTGCTTACCTCTCATATTTACTATCTCATTTTTCTATCTTCTCTGTTAGTAATGTTTGCTCATTGTTTCAATTGTTTGCTGCACTTTGTATTTTCTGTGATTACTCCATGTTTGTGAATCAGTTCTGTTTTATTTTTATTAATTAATTTATTTATTTATTTTTGTGAATTTATTTAACCAGGGTGTGCCTTCAAATAGTCTATTGTGATCAGTCTACTGCCCTAGTAAACAAACTTTAAATCAATGAATTTAAAAAAATCAAGTGTTCCACAAGTCATCTCATCCTGCATCCACAGTGTGTGTGGTGGTCTGAAAGCTATTAGCTTCTCAAGCACTAATGACTTGTGTGCCAGAAGGATCAATTTTGGGGACTTAAATTTATTCAATAAACAAATACACATGGCCTCAAACCCAGCTAATCTACTACCATTTGCAGATCATTACAACAATCTACAAGTTTCTTTTACAGAAATAGAAAACTGGATTGTTCTTTCACCATTTGTCACTGTCAGTGGTGCAACAGGCTGCACAATTGCCTTTGATGCAGCAGGCTGTGGATTCTATTTTGACACCAGGAGGATGGATTACTGACCCAGCAATACAGCATAAGGTAGGTGCTGCACATCTGAGTGTGCCATCCTCTGGAAGAGACGTTAAACTGAGGTCCCATATGCTTGAGTTGTTGGTTGCTCAGGTGGATGCAAAAGATCCCATGACCATGATTGAAAGAAGCAGGAGTTCATAGGTTCATAGGTTCATACTAGGCTATCTGCCCTGGGGCAATTATAAGCCTAGCCCGATTCTGTATGGCTTACGCCACCCCTTGATTTGAGTATACTGTGCCCTTTTTAAGGTTTAGTTTACTGTGCCTCTGTCTAATAGTGACACGGGAGTAATCCCTGGGACAAACCTATGATCCCCCATCCACCTATTGAGATTCTTCTTGAAGAGATTCAGTGAGGTGCTCTGCCTCACATGAACTGGAATTCTATTCCAGAGCGAAGGGAGCCTCTGGGTTATGAACCTGTCCCTCCAGCAAGTTCTATTTATTTCTGTGCTGAGGTTCAAGTCCCTCGAGCGTGTGGCTCTAAGGGATTTAGATTTACTGAGGTGGAGCATGTCCATTAATTCTGGATTTGACATAGCTTTGTATGTCAGGCATAGATCGCCTCGAAGTAGGTGGTATGCAACTGAGTAGAGCTGGAGTTTTTTTAACCGAGCAGCATATGGCATCTGTTTGAGACCCTTAATCCTCTTGGTGAGATACTTTTGGGGTCTTTCTAATTGCTGCAGGTGTTGGGTAAGGTACATCCCAAAAGGGGCATTGTATTCTATGATGGGCCTGATGAGGGATGAATAAAGGGGCATGATTACCTCTCTTTATCTAGATGTGAAACCCTTCGTGATGAGGTGGGCTATGTAGAAGGTCTTTCTAACCACTTTGGCAATGTGGTTTTCAAAGGAGAGATTGCTATCAACTTGGGTCCCCAGGTCCCTAATAAATTTCTCTGTACTTAATGGGTTTCCGCCTATGTGGTAATTTGTGGGCACATTGTTTTTGCCAAAGGGTATGACTATACATTTTTTGGCATTTAGCTTTAAACCATGGTGCTGGCACCAGTTATCTGTCTCTGTGAGACCTTTTTGAAGGATGTTTGTGTCAGCTGGAGAGTTGATTATGGCGCCCAGTTTGCAGTCATCTGCGAACTTGGTGAGCCATAGTCCTCCCAAGTTTGCCTGTACCTCAGAAAAGTATATACCGAACAAGAGTGGTCCCAGGACAGAATCCTGTGGGACACCACTTGTGACCGGTTTCAAGTCTGACATGGCTCCAGCAACTCTCACTCTGTGGGTTTTGTCTTTGAGCCAGTTTGCGACCCATCTTGTGACATAGGGGTTTATATTTAAGCTGGATAGCTTATCTATGATGCCCGAGTGGGGTATTGTGTCAAATGCCTTTGCAAGGTCCAGATAGGCTGTGTGGACTACCTTTCCTTCATCTATAGCTTTGGTGACTGTTTCGAAGAAGTAAACCAGGTTCAAAAGGCAGGATCTGCCCTTGACAAAGCCGAACTGGGTAAGATCTAGTGTCTGTAGGTCCCCAATGTCTTTGTTTATGAGCTCCATGATGATCCTCTCCATAGCCTTGCAGACTAAGCTAGTCAGGCTTATGGGGCGATAGTTTCCAGGGTCCGTAGAGGCTCCACCTTTGTGGAGTGGGGCCACTGTTGCTGTACGCCATTCTGTGGGCACATATCCTGTAGTGAGGCTGAGATTGTATAGCTGTTTTATTTATAAAGGAGTCCTTTATTTAACACAACATAAAAAAATGATTTACATATTTATGAAATTGAGTTTAGTTGGATGTAAACGATCCCATGACACCTACTGAAAAGAGTAGGAGCACCATAGAAAACATATTTACAGGCACATATATACATATTTCTATCTTTCTTTTACTATTTTTGATTTTTCTTATAACATTCTCATTGTTATTCTTCCATAACTGACCATCACTCCTACTTCTACACAATAATCTAATGTTTCACAATATATCTGACAAAATTAATTTCCCATTGAACAAAATATCAGTCTTTCTTTCTAAATAACATATTACATAAAATAAATTATTTACCCTTCTCATATATTCTTTTGTCTTGTTCTTATAATATCCATATATAATCATATTCATATCTATATTGCTTGTCATTAATATTCTCAAAACAATTCTTCACAGAACTTTTTCCAGAGTTTCACCACTCTAACATTTCAAAAAAAAAAACATGGTCTGTTTTCTGTTCCATCCCACAAAATAAACACACACTTTCAACTTTCTTTCTATATGGTATTTTCCCCTTTACTGTTATTTACAGTTTTCATTGAAAATCGTGATACTCTGCTATATTGGTACATTACCTTTTCCTTACTTTAATGTTTTTAATAATTTATTCTGGTAAATTTTCCCACAAATTTACATAATAATATTGTTTATCACATTATTATACGAAATCATTCTATCTTATGCTATATCATCAATTTTTATTTTCCATGTTAGTATTTTTTTCTTTATAATTTTTAATTTATTCATTTACATATTCCTTTTCTCTACTTCCTATTCCCATTAGGTCAGATTCCAAAAGAGTTGCTTTCAATGTAAGTCTGCTTTTATTCCAAAAGACCTGTTCTCAGTGTAAAGCCTATCTGTAAAGAGGCTTACCACACGGACCAGATTCCAAAAAAACTGCTGTCATTGTAAGCGGCCACTTATATTGAGAACAAGTCTTTTAGAATATGGGCCCGTCATCTCCTAGAACTTTTTGTACTTGTATTTAAACATTCTCACTATTAACTTCTCATTGCCTTCTTTTACCAACTTTAGTACTCTATACAAGTTTAACGCTTAATAAACAACTGGATTTAGTAACCCCAAGTGCTCTTCATCTTCACTCATATACAACACAACCCTTTTCACTAAGTTTAATCTTGAACTCCGTATGAAAGAAAACACCAACTGCATAATTTCCTTTTCATATTTTTTCTAGGATCATATAAACATTTTACATATATGCTATTTTTCCCATTAATACAGAATTCACCAGATAAACCTTTTCCTTGCATGCTAATCTATATGTACTCAACAGAAGACATTTCTTTCATTTCTTGTATCAATCCCATTGAATCATAAATGCATAATTTTCCCAAATTCTAGCCTTAGCAAAAATACTTAATTCATTGAAAAGTACACATCCCCAATTTTTACTAACCACCCAAACCCTTAGTTTTATGTTTATTTAAGGTCATCCCTATTTCCTTTAAACATCCATTCAGAAAAAAACAAAACTTCCCTCATCGATAGCTACCACTATATCATCTTTGTATGTCAAAACTGCTGGAATCACCACTTCCTTTTACGTCATATATATAGCATATTTCATTTTATAAACTATTTAACTCACTATTGCATTCATTACCAGTGCAAACAATATTCCACTCATGGGACATCTTTGTCTTATACCACACTTCATGTGCATTTCTTTACTTAGCCATACACACACTAACACTCTCACTCTATTATTTTGATATGCAGACATAATTCTCCATAACATCCCACAAAGTATCATGTTCTACTGTAGCAAATGTCTTGCAACTCTTACCTACCATAAGTTTCACATCTTCCCTTTTACTTGTATTACTATCACAATTTCTCTCACAACCAATAACAATTGTTGACTTTCTTCCATAATATCCCTTATCCTACCTTCTATACTCCTCGGTGTTATTTTCATAAAAACTGTATCATCCGTGTTATTCAGTGTGATGGCTCTCCAGTTTTTAATTCATTCTTTCCATCTTTCGTCCCTATAAATTTTAATATCCCACTGCATAACTCTTCATATACAAACCCTCCCTTCAGCCATTCATTCAGTACATTTACAAAAAGCTTTTTTTTGCCAATCCATTCATTTCTTATCCATTCCATACGCTAAACCACGTGGGCCTGATACTGAATCAACATTTACTTTCCTAAGTACATCATCCAATTCACTAATAAGTAATTTTTTTTTCAAATTTTACTTTCTTTTCTCTCTTATTTTCCTTTTTTTACTCTTGTACATCTCTTCCACATTCTGTACTACAATACTCATAATTTGTTCATGTTCTTTTTACCTCTCCTTTTGCATTTTTCATTTCCCTCAGTATATTACTATCCTCCTTTACCATTTTACCCAAATATTCAGATGCCTCCTCCCTTCTCCATTATAAATGATATCTCTGCCTAAACAGTAATGCCTTATTTTTCCTTGATTTCTTTTATATGTTTCTTTTTCCGTGCTTAATACTGTTTTGTATTATTCTCTAAATTCTCCAATATGTTTCAGGGCATCTTCCCATACGTCACATTCTCTCATCTAACATCATCCTGCCATTGAAAAAATATACTTCTTTTTAAATTCAATCCACCACTCAGACCAGCTTTACAGAAGTCTTCCACGGTTATGTGATCCTTCCATAACTGCAATACTTCCCACTCTCCAATTTCATCCCATAATTCCTCATTTATTCTTTGTATTCCCTTTCCTATTTTAATATTCTCCTTTTCTGCCATCATGCCTTTCCATATGGCTAAAAGGGTCTGAAAAACCTGTCGCAACTTTATCACCACCTCCTACCCCCAAGCCTTCCGATAATACAAAATAATACATTTCTGATCCAATAAGTCCATTGACTTTTGTTTCACACAGCTAATTTAAAACATTATCACTTCCTGTCTTTTTTAATATCTTTCTCTTTCTTTTTCCATTTACCCTTTAAATCACAATTAAAGTCTATTGCAATTATAATTTTCATGTTAACTATGACAGTGTTCTATGTGATGAAACAGATTATCTCTTTCTTTACTGGTTATATATGCATATAATGCTATAATTCTATAAACATGTTTTCTTCACACCATATCCACAACATTATCCCTCCCATCCTTACCAACGTTACATCTAGTAATTTCGCTGTTTTGTTATACAACACAACCACTCCAAAATAACATTCACTTCCTAAGGTCCATATCATATTCCCACCCCAGTTTTTCTTTTCATGAAGCTTACATCCGCTAACAGAATGATATCCATACCACATTCAGCACATCACTCCTATATCAATATCCTTCTTATAGTGTTAATAATAATGTTCACATTTACTGAAAGTACTCAAATTGTTGTTTTTCCTTATTTTTAAGTTTATGAAAAATATTTTATTTTTCATTTTTTTTATTTTTACTTTTTCCGTAATTAAATATTTTCCTGGGTTTATGTACAAATAATGGGTCTATATTACAACAGCGAAGAGGAGTTTAATCGAACACTTCTTCGCTGACACATATAGAGCGAACGCACTAAAGTGCGAATGCTCAAAACAGTGATTTCTTTCCCTGGGAAAGAAATTGCTTGGCCTTCCCCATGTGTTTGCCCCTTTCCCCACTGTAGTGCGATCTCAGAGTTGGTATATTTATTTAGGGGGGGTGTGGGGGTGGAGCCCCCCACATTGTAAAGTTTGAAAGTGTGTGTGTTTGTGTGGTAGTACTACCGATTTCTTTCCAAGGGAAAGAAATTGGTGTTCTGAGCATTCGCGCTTTAGTGCATTCGCTCTATATGTGTCAGCAAAGAGATGATCGATTAAACACCTCTTCGTTATTGTAATATAGACCCCAAATAATCATTGATTCCCAAAATCTGATTTTTCACTGGCTAGAGCTTCAAAAATTTACTCTTCTCTTGTCCTCTCTTCCTGCATGCACTCTCTCTCTCTCTCTCCTCATTTTTCCCCTCCATTCTTTTTTCTTCTTCACCTATTTCACCCTCTCTCCCAGTCTCTTGTTGTCCTTCCTCATGTATGTTTTCTTCCCTTTTCTAATCGTTTTCATTATTTATAGTTTGCTCTTGACAGAACATCCAAAAGTGCTACTTTTTTACACAACCTGCGTTCAGGCTCAAGCACACACATTCTTGCTTATCCCTTCTCCCTACACTGGTTACATTGTACCTTGCCACAATCACTAATTAAATGAGAAAAGTCCCCAGAAAAGAAACATGATTTAGGCTGGCCATCATATCTTAATGTCCCTCTATGACCAGCCACAAAAATAACTCTGTAAGGGAAGTAAATATTGTGGGAAGAAATATCCAGGGAATTGTTATGGCTAGGCTTGTATAGGCTCTAGGGCCGATAGCCTAGTACCAACCTATGAACCTATGAACACTTCAGAAGTGTTTCACCATGTTGTTTTCACATTTCCAAATAATTTCCAACATCCACCCTCCATTCCATAAGTTTCCCTCATCTCTAACTTTCACAATATTATCAACAGTTACAGACCATGGATACATTTTTAACATTGTCTTCTTCTAGTTCATCATTTCTAAATGGCAAAGTAACATATTTAAACATTATGTTACTACCAGAAAACAAATAATTGTTCCATGGATAAATGTCCTTCTTTTTGTTACATAGTTTCAGAAATTATATCATCAGTCTGTCAATTTAAATTGCCAAGTCACAAAAAGTCTCTGTCTCAATATGTATAAAAGATGAAATTTCTTGAGCTTTAACAAATTTTCCTTCAGAACATTTGCCAAATTGTCCCATACATAATATCTGACTATCGGTGTCATTTTATTTTCTTATTCTCGCAAATGGTCTTCTCTTTAAAAAAAAAAAAAAAAATGTTTCCAGCTCTCCTTTCTTGACTGTTGTCACAATGGCATATGTTTTACTTACATCATTATCTGCTGCAACAAAACTGGGCACCTTCTCAGTTTGTTGCTGCTTTCCTCTTTTACTTTCTGTTACCACTGTATAAGTTTTTACTGCTGAATTCTTTGTTGCCACTTCACCTGGTTCCTATTCCACATCATCAGCACTTCCAAAAAAGTTGTCAGCCATTTTACAAACAACAGAACTGTCACTTGAATCATCCTGCTGGATTATTTTTAACAGGACATCATCTGCAAGTTGTCCTGACACCATTTCTGTTATCTGTACCACTTCCACAGACTCGCTTACTATTTTCTCCAAGACCACAGTTAAATGCTGCTTATTTGTAACATTCACCACACACAGGAATATTTGTTTACATTCTGAATCTCCATATTGAACTAATTTTTCTCAAAATTCTCACTTTTCAACTCTAAGCTGTCCACAGTTTTTCTCTCATCTTCCATGCAGTTGCTTCCATAAGGCCTCTTTCTTGGTGCTGTAGGAGGCCTCTGGCACCATCTAGCAGCTCCAAAGAGTAGGAGAACCTCCCTGCTGCCCTGGCCAAATTTCCCTTAGTAGTGTGAATATCACCTTGGGTCTCCCCTGAAAAGAGGCTACTAACCAAGGGGGACTAGCCCAGTCAACAACGGATAAACAAATAAATTAATTTATCTATTTGATGTTAACTCATTACATCTGAGTGATGCCTCCAGGTGCATCTGCAGTTAACTCCTACTGATGCTTCTAGGTGTTAAATATTGCTTGTTCATATTTGCATCAATAATTCCAAAACCTTACTATGTAGAAGGTTTTAAAAGATTTCAACTTAAAGCTTACACAATGACAAACTCAACTGCATTAACATCTGACCTCTGTCTAGTGCAGGTAAATAGATATTAACTGTTGTTTTTAAGATATTAATTTATATAGATATAATTTTCACATTTTTCTAAATATCTTAACAACCAAGTAACTCAGACAGAACTCCTTAGCCTCATTTGAAAGCTCCCAGCTAGATGACTAAAATGCTGTTGACAGTATGTGTGTAACTTGAGTGGTTGCTGAGATATTGTAAGTTGATGACAAAACATTGCAAATGTAATTGTTACTTTGTTTACTGTGACTTAAAAAATCCTGTTTACAACCTAGAACCTATAGAATACTACCACTATAAAAATAGTTTGTGTTGAAGAGTTTGCCATTTATACTTCTTTCATAACCCCTATAGTTCCAGAGATATGAACATTGGTTTGAAATGTGAGGACATAATTTGATTCTGTCAGAAGGCTTAGGCTCCACCCACTGGAAGTTACAGTGCAAACTTCCTGTGCTCCATTGGAGTGAATGAGTTAATCAACGCATCCAGTTAATGTTCAGGTAGTTAAAATTCCAAAATTTGAGGGCTTAATCCTTTTTGAGATGGTGCACCATCTTTGATAGTGAAGATGTAAAAAATACAATGGACATAGTAATGTACTTCCGCTTGCTGCTCTCATAGACATTCACTGAACTCAGTACCACCAACTTACTAGCCTCATGATTACTTAACAGTGATCATGTATCTTCCCTGTAGATTTATACGCAACATGTTTCCCAATCCTACCTGATCCTCACAAGACTGCCAACTTCTTTGTACACCTTTGATCTCATGCTATGCTACAAGGAAAGTTATAGAAAATGGTCATAATAATATACTTCAAATTCCCCATTAAGCAATTACACAGTGTGTAACTACTGTCATTTGATTTTTTCTTTCTCAAACTACCCCCTGAATCAGTCAAGTCACCTCCAAATGGCAAGATCATGAAGAAGAAGTAGAAATGGCCACAGCAATGTAGTTAATGTGCTGATTGCTATAAAAGAAATGCAAACATAAATGCAGTGTATACTGCTACCACTGCCCACAAATAATATCACATGGAGAAACATACCTGTCTTTATCATCACTTAAAGACATTTTGGAACCATGACCAGAAAATATCTGGTTGCCTGCTGCCAGGATAACATAAAATGAAAAAAAAGACAAGTGCACATAATTCCTGCAAGACAGCTGATTATGCACAACAGCAGAGAGAGCAGAAAAAGAACAAATGTTAGGGTGTACATTTACACACACACACACACACACACACACACACACACACACACACACACACACACACACACACACACACACACACACACACACATACACATACACACATACACATACACATACACACATACACACATTATTGAGTCTCAAGCTGGTTTTACTTACTGTAATTAACCTCAGCAAGAGTTCTTATCACACAGTTACTTTGTTTCTTCTGAAGGATTGGTGCTAGCCTAACTACTACTTATAGGTTCATAGGTAGGTATTAGGCTATTGGCCCAAGGGCCTGAGTAAGCCTAGCCAACAAGGTTCCCTGGCTTACGCCACCCAAGAAAGTTAATTTCCTGTGTCCCTGTAGAGCAGAGCCACAGAAGTGATCCCCGGGGTGTATTTCCTATTTCCCATCCACTCATCAAGATTTTTCTTGAAGAGTGCTAATGAGGAACCTTGCTTGACAGAGATGGGTAGCTTGTTCCAGAGTATACAGAGTCTCTGGGACAGGAATCTATCCCTCCAGCATGTCCTGTTTATTGTGGTGACAAGGTTTAGGTCCCTGCAGTGTGTAGCTCAGAGGGATTGGGATTTCTTTAGGTGTAGCATGTCCAACAGCTCTGGGTTTAGCATAGCTTTATATGTTAGGCAGAGATCTCCTCAGAGAAGGTGATATGCTACAGAGTAAAGCTGGAGTTTTTTGAGATGGTCAGTGTAGGGCAGTTGTTTGAGGCCAGTAATTTTCTTTGTGAGGTACTTTTCTATAATGGGTCTAATGAGTGCCGAGTACAGAGGAACAATGTCCTCTTTTTTCTGGCTGAGAACCCTTTTGTGATGAGGTGTGCCACATAGAAGGATTTCCTGACTACTGTGGCGATGTGATTATCAAAGGAGAGACTACTGTCCACCTGGGTCCCAAGGTCTCTTATCACACATTTGGCATTAAGTAGACTGCCATTTATGTGGTAGTTTATGGTACAGAGTTGTTACCAAAGGGGATGACAATGCACTTTTTAGCACTGAGCTTGAGGCCATGCCTCTGACACCAGGCATCTGTCTCAGTGATGCCCTTCTGTAAGCTGTCCACATCATTTGGGGACTTGACTATGGCTCCTAGTTTGCAGTCATCTGAGAACTTCATTAGCCAGAGGCTTTCTGTGTTAGCCTGTACTTCAGAGAAGTAGATACCAAACAGGAGAGGTCCCAGGACTGAAGCCTGTGGTACTCCACTGTCACTGGTTTGAAGTCAGATTTGGAGTCTGCAACTTTTACTTACAGTGTGGGTTCTGTCAGTGAGCCTGCTGGCTACCCATCTTGTGATGTAGGGATTTATACCAAGTTTACTGAGTTTAGCAATAATTCCAGAATGGGGGATGGTGTTGAAAGCCTTGGTGAGGTCAAGATAGGCTGTGTAAACCACCTTACCCTCATCTATGGCTTTGGTGACTGCCTCAAAGAAGTCGATCAGGTTCAGAAGGCATGATCTGCCTTTCACAAACCCGAACTGGGTGGGGTCCAGAGTTTGGAGGTTACCAATGTCTTTGTTTATGAGTTCCATGATGCAGGCTCATTAGGCTAATAGTGCGATAGTTCCCAGGGTCAGTGGTGGCTCCCCCTTTGTGGAGTGGGATAACTGTTGCTGTGTGCCATTCAGTGGGAACAAAGCCTGATGTGAGACTATGAATGAACATGGTGCTTAGGTGGGGAGCCAGTTAATTCTGAACTTCATGTAAAACGCCACCTGGGATGTTGTCTGGTCCCATGGATGCTGTGTTTTTGCTTTTAGAGAGTGCAGCTTTTACCTGCAGAGATGTGATTACAGGGACTCTGCATTCTTCTTGTATAGATATGGGCCCTTTAGGGGGTGAGAGGGGGATAAAATTAGCACTGAACCTATCTGCCAGGATGTTGGCAAAATCAGTAGGTTCTGTAATTTTCATGCCGTTGTGCTGTATCTCAGAGCAGATCTGGGTGTTGCCATTGAGATTCTTGACATAGCTATAGAATGCTTTGTGGTTGCCCTTAGAATCAGTGGTGATTTTGTTTTTGTAGCTAGCTTTGGAGGAGCTTGTAAGGGATCTCAGCTTCTTACTTAGGCTGACCAGGGAGTTCCTCCACTCATGGGATTTTACTCTATTTTCCAACAGTTTCTTCCTTTTGTTGTAGAGTTTGTTTATGGCAGAGGACCACCAGATTGACTTCCTTTTTTGGAGGATAGCACCTTGGTTCTGTTTGGGATAGCACAATCCATGCAGTCATGTAAATTCTTATAGAGTGCATTTGTGTAGGATTCAGCAGTTGTAACTGTATTGTCCATCTGCATGGGTGTCATGACGTTTGCCACTTCTGTCTTAAGAAGCATGAAGTTGGCTTTGGAGAAATTTTTTACCATGGTTTCCTTAATGGTGGGTGAGGGCGGGATGTGGCTATCTAGGGTGATTAGCTTATGGTTGGATCTGACCAACGAGGAGTTGACTTCAGGTGTGGAACACCGGTCACTCATGTTGGTAATGACTAGGTCTAGGATGCTGTTGCTCCTGGAGGGGGTGTGGATAAGTTGATCCAGGGCATTGGAATTTATGAATTCCAGAAAGTGTTGAGCAAAGGAGTTGGTACATGAGTAGTTTTCCCAGTTAATGATGGTGTAGTTGAAACTGCCCATTATTAGGGTGTTTGGTTGAACCCTAATGTTTTCCAGTATATCAAGAAAAGATGAGTGGGAATCCTGGGGCATGGTGGGGGATCTGTAGCAAGGTACAATATGGATTGCAGTTTTGCCCAGAGTTAGTTGCACTTGGATAATCTCGGATGCATTATGGTGCGCAACTAGCCTGGAGGTGAGGATATCCTTGATGAATATGGACACACCTTTGCCTTTGGTGTTCTGGTCCAGGTAGATGGCTGAAAAGTGTGGTATGAGTTATAGCCTGGTAATGCAGAGCCTTGAACCAGGTCTCAGTCACTGTACAGATATATATGTTCTCCATTTTAAGGAGTGCTTCGAGTGAGTGCATTTTGAGGTTTAGACTTCTAGCATTGACTAGCATTACCCTCAGTTTTTGCTTGCCTGTTCCTGTTACAGTGGTGAATTTGTCATTTGAACCTGGCATAAAAAAGGCACTACAGGGGCAGCAAGACCCTTAGCCAGTATCTAGATTCCCAGGGGCAACAGGTGCAGGCTATCTCTGGCAAAGCATCGTGGTCTGTCGACCATGTCGTCCCAGGCAGACAGATGCTGGATCTCCTTAGAATGACACTAGAAGCTTAGCCAATTGTTGAAGTCAATCATTTTGTCCTTGTACTGCGATATCATTCTGGGTGATGGCAGGATGCTACTCAGGGCTAGGGTCATACAGGGTCATACCTGCCTGGGCTACTCTTCCATGTCTCTTTTCATGTAGTCCAGGGAGGTACGTCTCAGGTCATTCACACCAACATGGATAATGACACAGTCATATTTGTACTTGCTGTGGAGTGACCTGAGTGCATGGGTTATGTGGCGCATCCTGGCACCCAACAGGTAGCTGACAGTAACCTTCTCCTTGTTTAGCCTGGTGAGTGGGACATCAGTGTGCCTGACTATAGAGTCACCTATGATTAGTGTGTTGGGTACGTTGTTTTGCCTTATGGGCTGTGGTTTATTGGCACACTGAGTCTGTGGGCTATGTGTCATTTGGGTTATGTTGAGGGGTGGAGGTTGCTTGCATTTCTGCTTTGGAGGTCTCTGTTGCTTGAGCAGATTATTATTGAGAGCCTCCGCAAATGCTTTTGTGTTTCTATGTGTGGATTTTGGTGGTGTAGGTTTAGTGGGACTATGTGATGAGTGTGGTGTGATGCAAGTGTTTACCTTCTCCTCTTGACTGTCAAGTTCAGTCTTGGTGCGAGAGAGCTTTACCTCCAGTTTGGCTAGATAAGTGCATCTCTCACAGGTTGTGGTGTTGGGTGGTAGGAGGAGAGGGTTGTCTGTGTACATGAGGCAATTGCTACATTGCCCCAAGATGCCTAGATTCATCAGATAGACAGGAGAGAACACTCGGAGCTGGCCCTTGGACATGCCTGATTAAAAAAACTACTTTCCTCTAGACAAGTGAGGAAAGTGAGTATAGGAGCTGTTTTTCTCTAAGCAAGTGAGGAAAGTAAATACAAAAACAGTTTTCCTTTAGGTAAAGAGGAAGGTTGAGTGCTGTAGTAATTTGTAGCTTATTTAGTGCTAACAACAAGTTCTGAACAAGTGCTAAGCACAAATAAGCAAATTCAAGTGCTAAAACTAAGAATCTGTACCTGGATTTTGTGGTAGATAGGCTACCTAGTGCTTACCACTCCCACTGATAAGCTAGAATGCTTCCCTCCAACACAGAAAGGCTTGGGGGGATCAGAAGGTTACAAACAGTCCTGGATACAGCAAATCTGTATCTGGAATAGACTAGTTACAGGAAAGGTGGGAAACAAGCGCAAATGTGAGCTTCTAAACCAGAAAGTTGAAAGAGATGGAAATACTGTCCAAACAGCCAATAAACTACAATTTCTGGGCCAGGAACCACTCTTGTGGTAGATAGGCTACCTAGTGCTTACCACTCCCACTGATAGGCTAGAAGGCTTCCCTTCAACACAGAAAGGCTTGGGAGGCTCAGAAGGTTACAAACAGTCCTGGATACAGCAAATCTGTATCTGGACTAGATTAGTAACAGGAACGGTGGGAAACACGCACAAACTTGGGCTTTTAAACCAGAAGGTTGAAAGAGATGGAAAAACTGCCCAAATGGCAAATAAACTACAATTTCTGGGCCAAAAAACCACTCTTGTGGTAGATAGGCTACCTAGTGCTTACCACTCCCACTGATAAGCTAGAAGACTTCCCTACAACACAGAAAGGCTTCGGGGGCTCAGAAGCTTACAAACAGTCCTGGATACAGCAAATCTCTATCTGGACTAGACTAGTTACAGGAAAGGTGGGAAACAAGCGCAAATGCAGGCTTTTAAACCAGTAAGTTTAAAGAGATGGAAAAACTGCCCAAACAGCCAACAAACTACAATTTCTGGGCCAGAAACCACTCTTGTGGTAAATAGGCTACCTAGTGCTTACCACGCCCAGTGATAAGCTAGAAGACTTCCCTCCAACACAGAAAGGCTTTGGGTCTCAGAAGCTTACAAACAGTCCTGGTTACAGCAAATCTGTATCTGGACTAGACTAGTTACAGGAAAGGCAGGAAACAAGCTTAGAATTTTTTTTTTGTAACTACGCACCAAAAAAACTTCTCCATGGTGTCCACAACTCAGGGGTAGGTTACAGTCCTTATCAATTTCCCTTCTAATCATATAAGTGACAACATAATCAAAATGTTAAAAGGTATGTATATCATATAGACACACATATACATAAAATCATATTATATAAAATATAGATGACAGAGGAGGAGCTTGGGAAAACAAGACAGAATACAAGGAACTCCTCTGGCAACTTGGATTGGACGCTATGCAAAAGCCTGGCCTAAATTACCATATTTCGATTAATCCCATATTAAAAATAAGAGCTGCAAAAATGTGATGTTTTATATTGTAATATTTTACACAACATGTTTATTTATATATATATATATATATATATATACATATATATATATATATATATATACATATATATATATATATATATATATATATATATATATATATATATATATATATACATGGATCTACCTTAGTAGATCGACAAGTTAAAACAGCGAAAACGAATTCACCGATGCCAGAAGATCGCAAATCACTTCACCAATGCCAGAAGATCGACAGTGCACAAACACGACATCGCATACACCCGACACATCATACCAACAAACAAAACAAATCCCCTATCCAAAACCCACACACACAACACAAGCACACCAAAATCCTTACAAACGAACACTAACCCATACATACACAACTATCTACAACCCTAACCCAAACCCTTACCCTAAGGTCCGTCACTATCGCACACTCACCTAACCGCGCCTAACCCTAACTCACTTATCCCACCCCTACCCCTACAGACCACCAACATCGCACACTTACCTTACTCACACTTACCTAACCACTAACCCTAACTCACTTATCCCACCCCTTCTCAGTGTTGGTGTCTTCCTCCGATCTTCTGGCATGAAGTGATTTGCGATCTTCTACTATATATATATATATATATATATATATATATATATATATGTATATATATATGTATATGTATACATATATATATATATATATATATATATATATATATATACATATATATATCTACATACACACACACACACACACACACACACACACACACACACACACACACACACACACACACACACACACACACACACAAAACACACACACACACACACATAATTTTTAGCATTTTATTATGTTGTCACTTAAATGATTTTTAAAAGACATCCACGATATACTTGGAAGGGAAATTGTTAAAGGCACTTTAATAGGTTGGTAAGAAGTCTTATTAATTAACTGGATTATTGGTGAGCTTTGGGAGGTATATAAGAATGATTTGTTTTATGGATAAGTGGTTCTGATGAAGTCCTGTGAAAGGACAAAAGCACTCAACTATTGTTTTTATTTGAAATAAACGGATTGTAAATTGCCCCTGAGTTGTGGATGCCGTGGAGTTTTTTGGTTACTATCTATTTGTACTGCACAGGGTTACACATCTTTTTTGTTCCTAACTGCTACTCAGTTTACCACAGCAGCTATGCGAGCACAGAATGCAAAACATCATAGTACTGAGGAAGTTTGCAGTAAAGAAGATACCTTACAAAAAGAATACAGGGAATAAACACAATGTCTTACACTGATCACCTCAAAACCTTCTCTCTTACTCAGTATCATTGCTTCTAAGTCAAGTGTTTAGCTTCAGGTATTTAGGCCCTGCATTTTAGCAAACAGTCTGAATAGCCACCAATAGTGACAATAGTCTTCAACCTAGCATTATGGACAGTTGGACTAACTTTGATTCTCCTGACAACCTTGTTTGTACCAAGCTGAACTGAGATAGGCTACCAGCCAGAACTCTGACCTGAGATACCAGATGACAAGAGGCTTCTGAGCTTCCAAAAAACTATAAGTTGCCTGTTGTTTTGCTTATTTATACTATTTATTGCACTTTTTATTGCCTGCTGCTTACTTTTATACTGTAGTCATCTACTGTGTACTAAACTACACTGTTGTACTGCAACTGTCTGCTTTACTGTGCCTGTTAAATCAAATTGTATTGTTTTCACTGTTTGCAAAACGTTTTTGCTAGTTTCACTGTTTAAGTATTTACTGGTATTTTTAATTTTTCACTGTTTTTAAGCTATCTGTTCTGCTTATTCCAATTTTCCCACTAATCAGTATTTAAATAACTGATCTATTGATTATTTAAATCATTCTTTAGAACCTCCTTGCTGATTTTCTGCTGTTGTAAATGTTTTTCAGTGCCTCACTACTATTTTTCTGCTGTTTTATACATTCTTTAGTGTTTCCCACTGAAACTAAGGTAGCTAGTAGCTGTAGCACAGTCCAGATACAGACTTGCTGCTTCTGGAACTGTTTATAGTGGTTTGTTTGTTCTGAACACATTTTTACAGGCCATCTTGGATTAGAAGGGGCCTATATGCTCTTTTGTGGGAGAATTGTGCTGACTGGGACCTGTCTGGTAAAGGAAGGCTGCTCTAGGGCTGGAATAATCATCATCATAGGTCCTTTTGAATCTTTTTAAAGTTTTTTTTTCAAGCTTTTAGCTTCTGGTATTTAAGCCCAGCATTTGAGCAGGTTTCTGCTTGTTTGTGTATTGCACAGCACTGCTCATTGCCTTGCAGTTGTGCACCAAAGCCAGACAGTTAAGTTCAACACATTTTCCCTAAAACCCAAGCAGAAATATCCATCCACTGAGCTCCTCCATGATCGATTCTGAATAGCCACCCCTATAGTCTTCAACCTAGCATTATGGACAGTTGGACTAACTTTGTTTCTCCTGCCAACCTTGTTGACTTGGCTCTCTTGAGGCAGTGTAGCAATTGCCGCATGCACACAGACAGCCCTCTACTAATAACACACTCTAGGGCAGAGTGAGAGAGATGTATTTACACCAAGAATCTAGAATCCATGCTCTCTCTCACTCAAAACAGTAAGATGGGGAAGGTTGTCCACTCACCCACCACTACATATGCTCATAGTACTACTACTCAAACACATACCACTACTCATACACATAGTATGCACCAAACATGTAAATCCACATATGCAGAGGCTCTCTTGAAAAACTTACTGAAACACCAGACACCTCCAAAACACAAGACTGCTAGGACTGATGCAGTTCCCACAGAACCCATGACACATAGCAACACCAGTGTCTCACCCACCAAGCCAGTAAGGTGTAACACAAAAAACAAATGTTATTGTCATTGCAGACTCAATAGTGAGAGACATGGATGTCCCACTCACCAGGAGAAAGTGATGGTCAGCTTCCTGTCTGGTGCTAGGATTCATCAGATCATGCCTGCACTCAGGTCTCTCAGCAACAAGTACCGTTATTACTCTGTCATAGGTCATTTGTGTAAATGAACGAAGACTTACTTCACTGGACTATATGAAAAGAGACATGGCCGAGCTCTCTGAGTATGTGTTCCAGGCAGGTATGTCCCTAGCCTTGAGCAGCATACTACCCTCACCTAGAATGATGCCACAGTCTAAACAAAAAATGATTTATTTCAATTGGCTCAGTTGTTGGTGTCAGTCAAAGGGGATCCAGTTCCTGTCAGCTTGGGAAGCCATGGTCAACAAACCTCGCTGCTTTTCCAGAGACAGTTTGCACCTGGCAACTCTAGGCTTTCAGCTGCTGGCAAAAGCTCTTGCCTCCCCATAGTGCCTTTTTTAGGCAAGGCCTTGAAAACAATATTAAAAACGTGAAATTAACCTAGCAGAACAAAATAAGGGTCACGCTGTTAGATACTAGGAGCTTAAACTAAAAACTGCACTCCCTGGAAGCACGTCTATCACTAGAAGAAGTAGATGTCTGCAGTCACAGAAACCTGGTTCAAGGCCTCAGAGAGTACCCTGGCCTTGCAAGGTTACAATGCCTTCCACACCTTTAGACCACAAAATGAACATGTGAAAACCAAAAGGGGCTGTGTTTCTATCTATATTAGAGATAAATTCACATCCTGTCTACTTAGACTGGACAACTCCATGGAGTTACTCCAGGTCCAGGTTACAGTGGGTAAGATCCCCATTCAAGTCATAGTCAGTTATTGATCCCCCTCCATGGGTCATGACGCCCATGAAGCCTACTTGACCAAACTGGAGACAATTCAAATTTTACCAAACACACTAGTTATGGGGGATTTCAATTATCCCATCATCAACTTGGAAACCTACAATAGCCCTAACTTGCTAGTGCAAAAATTCCTTGACTTTGTTAATTCAAATCCCCTGGAACAAATTGTCCACACCCTAACAAAGGGATCAAACATTCTAGATCTGGTCATCACCAACATGACAAACAGATACACTGCCACAGCTGTCGGACCCTCATTAGTTAAATCTGACCACAAATGAGTCACCTTTGAGCTGGTACTAACACCAGAACTCACAAAGGGTGAAATCAGATAAAAGACTCACCAAGGCAAACTATACCCTCCTAGGTGAAGGTATAAATGCATTCCAAGCCCCACCCCCAGCTGAAAGTGGTAACTACGCTGAAGCTTACACTAAAGTCCTGTACAATCACTTGCATAAGTGTATAAACTTGACCATGTCAGAAAGAATTAAACCCAGAGCCCTAAGTAAAAATAAGCTGCCATCAAACTTTACAACAAATGCAAAAAGTTGCTGTCCAAGAAAACAAAGGCAAGGCCCCAATAATGGAAACACACCCTTCTCAGCCTCAACAGGCAAATAAGACAACTTGTCAAATCCTCCAAGGACTCCTTTGAGAGAAACTTGACAAGTACAGCCAAGGATAACCATAAGGCCTTTTACAGCTACAAATGTAGCCTAAGAGGTAGGACCCAAGCATGTGCAGAACTAGCGGCCAATGGTATCACACACACTGACCCCACAGAGATAGCAAACTTGCTAGCGGATAGGTTTGGTGAAAATTTCACTCCCTTATCTCTTCCTAACTTACAACAAACCTTCCCCAAACTTCCCCCACCCTACATATCTGAAGAGCTGGTCCTCAAAGCTTTGTCCAAGGCGAAGAACACAGCCTCTATGGGACCAGATGACATCCCAGGCTGTCTTCTAAACAGGCTAAAACATGAACTAGCATCACCACTAAGTACCCTTTTCAATCATAGCCTAACCACAGGTTTTGTTCCTGCAGAATGGAGAACAGCTACAGTTATTCCCTTCCACAAAGGTGGCCTAGTAACAGACCCAAGGAATTACAGACCCGTAAGCCTCACCAGCCTCATCTCTAAAGCCATGGAACATATCATTATGGACCTCATAAATAAAGACATAGGTGACCTCCAAACCCTAGATCCTGTCAATCTGGCTTCATGAAGGGCAGATCCTGCCTGTTACATCTGGTGGATTTCTTTGAAAACGTGACCAAAGCCATTGATGAGGCCAAATTTGTGCACACAGCATACCTTGACCTAGCAAAGGCTTTTGACACAATCCCACATTCAGCTATTACCGATAAACTTAGCAAACTGAATGTAAAACCCCTTTGTTGTAAATGGGTTGCCAACTGGCTCACAGACTGGACCCACACTATCAATATGGGTGACTCCACATCAAGCAACAGACCTGTTACCAGTGGGGTGCCACAGGTGTCAGTGCTGGGCATCTAGTTTGGTATATACTTCTCAGCAGTTCAGGTAAAAACTAACGGGTTGTGGCTGACCACGTTTGCAGACGAGTGCAAACTAGGTGTAATCGCTGAATCCCCAAATAATGTCAGTATACTCCAGGAAGGTCTCACACAATCCAATGACAAGTATATTAGTCACAGTCTCAAAATGAATGCAAAGAAATGTGTCATCATTCCCTTCAGCACAAACAATATCCCCTCACACTATCAAATCAATAACAACACCCTAAGTAGCCATGAAGTGGTAAGGGACCTGGAATAACAAGATGACTGCAACCTTAACTTTGACCACCATGTGTCTACTATAATTAAGGAAAGCTTTCTATGTAGCATTCTTGATTAGTAAAGGCATCACCTCAACAGCAAAAGAAGTTATAATTTCCCTCTACTCAGCATTTATCTGGCCCATAATTGAGTATAATGCCCCGCTCGACATGTATCTAACTAAGCACCTGCAACAATTAGAGAGACCACAGAGGTTTCTAACAAAGAAGATCAAGGGGCTCCAGCTTGTGCCTTACACACACTGACTAAAGTCCCTGTCACTACACTCTATCATACAGACTTCTTAGAGGAGACTTATGCCTGGCTGGCCTACAGAGCAATCCAAGACCCAAACCCAATGTACTTGCTGCATATCCATAAATCAAACAGGACCAGGGCTACTCATTTCAGGGACCTAAACATGGCCTGTGACTTAAATAGAACATGCTGGAGGGACAGCTTTATCTCCCAATGACTGCTGTGTCTTTGGAACAGACTACCAATTCATGTGAAACAGAGCACCTCTATGACACTGTTCAAGAGGAATCTGAATGAGTGGCTGGGACACCATACATTCTTACCAGGGATACAGCCCACAACCCTCCTGGACATGGGCAGTCATCACTAAATGCAATCTTGGGTACTGACTAGCATTTCTATGGTATTACATTGAGATGAAATGGCTAGGCTTAAAATGACCTCTGAGTCGATAGCCTAGTAATTTCCTATGATCTTTGCCTGGGGCACCAGGCATCCTTGGACACTGTTTTGATAGACCTTTTGCAGATCTCCAAACGAAACAGCAGCAAAACTACTAG
This sequence comes from Protopterus annectens, assembly GCF_019279795.1. Classification (NCBI taxonomy): domain Eukaryota; kingdom Metazoa; phylum Chordata; order Ceratodontiformes; family Protopteridae; genus Protopterus; species Protopterus annectens. The sequence continues at coordinate 660,509,001 of NC_056745.1, read as the reverse complement.
ATCAAAAGACCTAAATGTTGCTGCAAATCAGAGTACATTCTGGCAGCTTATACTAGTTCCCTTTGAATAGACGTCTTTAGGGTGACTGCTACTATATTCCACGTAGCTGTTTGAAAATGTAGGTTTTCTATAAACCAAGAAACCAAGACAACCTTTGATAAATCTTTATACAGTGTAACATCCAAATAATTAATCGCATAACTAGAATGTGTGTGTGTGTGTGTGTGTGTGTGTGTGTGTGTGTGTGTGTGTGTGTGTGTGTGTGTGTGTGTGTGTGAATTTTACAAATGTAGTTGTGGAATTAATGTAGGAAAGAAATTCTTCCAAAGCTGAACCCTGATCTCTCCACAGGATGAAGATGTCATCCAAAAACACAAATAATAGTATGAGTTGCCAGAGTGTGTTCTGATTTTCAACATTTAAAGGAGGAGGTGGACAGGTTGATGTACATGTTTCTGGATAGAGGTTATCCATTTACTATCTTAGAAAGTCTTGGTGGGGTGGGGTAAAAAATTCATACCCCTCTTAAGGACAGATGACACACTAGATATAACATGTCCTAGAGATTTGAAAGAAACCCCCACTAATTTCACCGGTTCTATGGTGATTCCTTTTGGTCCACATTCAAAAGAAATCAGGAACATTCTATTGAAAAGCTGGTGTATTTTTAAGGCTAATCTAGAATTTTTGATACATCTGGGGAGTTACCAAGATTTGTCTATAAAACAGGAATAAACATTAAAAACATTTTAGAACCGCCTAAAAAAGTCCTCCCCAGAAGTACAAGTAGGGGTACCAAACTCCATGTTTTTCTAACCAGTGTAACTACATACTAGACAAGAATAAGGTTCAGATAGGGGCACCCTCATAGAGAGCACATTAGAGAGTGGGAATTGTAAAACTAAGGGAGTTGTTTACCTTGCAGTCTGTAATGGATGTAACAAGTTTTACATAGGCAAGACAGAAAGACAATTATAGAGGATTTACGAGGATAACTATGCCATTCAAAAAAATATGAATAACTCTCTTTGTAAACATTCTCTAGTATGTCCTACTTTTACTAGATTTTACTTTGGTATACTTGAGGTAGTACCCCATTCACCTAGAGGAGAAGGATGGGAAGAACTTGAAAGGAGAGAGCTATTTTGGCAATTGAGACTGAATGCATTTAAATTACCAGGTCTTAATGAATACACATCTGTCACTCCTATATTTAAGATAAGGGCAGCTAAGCTTTGAAACACAAGTATGTTTTACATTGATGCATTTCACAAAATAATTTTCTCAGTAGTCCTGTCTAGGAATCTTCCTTACCAATACCAGGTTGGGATTCATGTGATTTTATTATTTGTTTACAGTTTTCAGCAGTCTTTAATAGTTTCTTCATGTACAAACATACATTATTCTTAGGCCAGTATTTTATTGCAGAATTATTTTAAACATTTTTTTTTAATAAAGTGTTTTTTAACACAGATAGGGTAGCAAAACAATTCGTTTAAAACACAGGTCTTACAAAAAAGTTTGCATTTACTGACAGTTTTACTTTACGAATTGTGTAGTGCTTCACTGGAAGTTATTTTTATTGGCTCTTTTATTTTCAAATGTCTTTATACAATTTGATTATGCTTGAAACACTGTTTTGATGAAGTCCCGAATGGTGGGAGTGGGATGAAAGTACTTAACCATGTTTGTTTCTTCAATAAAAGTTTTTTTTATCTATTAGACTTGAAGTTTGTTGTGAATTATTTCATTACTGGTCTATAATACAGTTTGTGCTTGGAATTTTTCTGAGTGTTAAAACTAGAATACATTGTCTCGAAGGGTTTTGTATTACAGCTGCTACAGCTTTTGCAGTGTGATACCATCACACAAGCTGAAGTCAGCTACTTGTTGTCTTCACCTGATGTCACCTGAAGTACTACGTGAGCCTTTCATACTTATACCTCTCACAGATAATTAGATTTTAAAAACAAAGGATGCATTTTCTATGAGTATGAGGCAGATCTTTAGCTGCTTGCAATAAGTCATCTATCACTTCTTTTATTGTTAACTCACATGGTGCCATGAGGCATAATCAAAAGTAAGAGCCTTCCTAGATATATAAAGAGGAAAATCTGTATAGCTAGTCAAAAATCAAGGTCACTAAACTGGTACATTTACAATGTTCCTTTTGAATAAACTGTGTGCATCATATGATTCTACTAATAGCTGCTTTGAAGGACGATTCTAGGAATTTCAATGTCATATCATATATTTAGTGTGACCTTTTAGGCACTTTATTTGCAATTAAATGAGGTAGAACATTAAAAAACGAGTGACCAGAAGCTACAGGCAGGTATATGAATGTCATTTTGATTTATAAGCACAACTGTTTCCTTTTCATTGCAGACTTTATTGAAAACAGTTCTAACCTTGGTAGGTTCTTAAGCATTTATCTCTAGAAAACAAAATGCTATGAAAGAAACTGATTTTGTCTTGTACAATTTTTGTGGGTAAAAGAAATCAATGAGGTGAGGCATTTAAAAAAAATAAATAAAAGGATGTGAAATAAAATATAGTAATGTAAAAATAAAATTGTCCTTATTTAAGCTGTTGGGCACAGTTGCCATTCTTCAGACAAATGTATTTTTATTTGGTAAAATGCAAGAGAATTCAAAGACTCAGATATACATATTAATGTCAGACACTTTTGCTTTGAAATAAATATATACTTATTATTCATGGCTCCACAAGTGACTTTGTGGCCTTTGTCCGCCCTCGCCAGTTTTCCCTAACTTTGTGTTTTACTCTGGAGATCAGTGTACTACCCTGCTTAACAAATATAAATAAATAAACTCACAATCACCTACCTGCCTCACTCAGTGACCACACAAGAGGAATTAGTCAGGTGTCTGTTTTTCACAAACTGGGGTGGTGACAGCACTTAAAAAAAGGTTTTTCTTTGGGAAACAGTGGCCAGAATATTATGGTGGGTTCCCAGAAAAACTGCAGTAGAGATAAGTCCAAAATATATAAAGATTACTGGATTGTAAGTGAGCCAGTTTTTGTCAGTATGGGACAGCATCTGTTTATGTCACCATTATAAACAAGGAAAAAGGGGTAGAGAACACTAGGGTTGAAGCATGTTACACCACTGCATGAAATATTCTAAGAAACAAACAGGAAGAAAAGAAAAATGATGGTTCTCAAAAGTCATGGCTAAGAAAGGAGATGAGAATGGGGAATATTGAGAAAAGAAATGCAAACAGAGCAAGATACTGCCATGTACCCTTCATACTGTAATGTAAACTGATAGTAGTTTTTAATCCCCACTAAAACATTTTTCAATTTAATCAAGCAATCTGAATTGGACATTGTATTCAGTTTAAAGGATTACTTCAACGTACCTCATAGGAACTGTGCTGATTGTTTCTGAGACCGTGCTTTTTTGCAAGGGGGTTAGCCAGTGTTCTAGTAGTGGATAATTTGTAATTCCCACCAACCTACCTGTCCCCACCCCCTAGGTATTAACTATACCTCCATATCGTGAATGTCATCTTTCTTAAACAGCCGGCATTCCTGCAGCTCTGCTGTGTGTGCGACCTGCAAGTTGTTAGGCTAAGTTCTTAACTGTATAGTTGAAAGCTGTCTACGCTATAGCGGTAGCATAGTTGCCTTACAGCAAGAGGTTCTCCTGTTCGATTCTCGGCAGGTGTGCCTTCTGTGTGGAATCTGCATGCTCTCCCCGCGGTCAAGTGGCCTCCAAAACACGTGCGTGAATGAGTGTGCCTTCGCTGAAGGTTGGGCGTCGGGTCGGCAACTCGGTGCCCTAGAAATCTACTGCCAATCATTAGCGGGCCGGAGTTCCGCTGTGTCGACCCTTAACTGGGAAAAGACGAACAAAACATATGAGAGCTGCCTAGATCACGCACTGTCTTTGTTTCTATACTAAGCTGTTCATTACCACATGTAATTGTTATATTGTATAGAAGTTGCAAAGCTAACATCAAAAAGTCTGCTATTTAATTAATGTTTTAGTTTACATACCTCTCAACCTCTTAGAGCAAGAAATCTGGACAAAACTATAAATAAAAGTGGGGCAAAAATGCCAAAAAATAGGGACAGTTTTTAAATATTGCACTTACAAACTTAGAAAGTTTATAGAATAACAGGTTTCGCATTAGTATGAAATTCTGAAGGGTATGAAGTCTGAAACTCAAATGTTTGTCATTATTTTCTAACTTCAGTCTTTAATGATTTGCCATTAATTTGCCAGAAAACCACAATTTTATAAAAAATAGTCCAAAAATATGAGGCAGAAATCTGGACATTCTGCAGAAATCTGTACAGTTGAGAGGTATGTAATCAATCTGCCTTCCTGGCGGCAACGTTCATTTTGTTTATGACCTAATGCTGATAATATACAAGTGACGGTCTCTCACATAGGTGAATCGCCGTTACCCTAACCGGGTATTAACGCGCTTTCATTGTTTCACTGGCAGATTGGTTGGGAAATTGTATTTTAATGTGTAATTCCACTGTATGGTATGTACTATGCTACCTGAACTCCTATTTCACTGGTACACTGATAAGGTTGTAGAGCTGGCGTTGCTTTATGACTGTTTAGAAGAGCTAGTTGTTAGAATTAAGTTATTGTGCTGGTTCATACTGCCTCTTCTATTAATAGGCTGGTCTATGCTCTCTGAAGAGTGTTGCTGAACTATCCTTTCTCTTCCCTTTACTCTAGCTATCTTAGCCTCATCATTGCCGTGACTCCACTGCTTGTACCTGAATATTGGCTTTTTACCTCTGTCCTCTGCCAGTTGCTTCCACCAGAAAAGGAGACCTCCCCATCTATATTCAGTTGTTTGGTGTAGTTTCTGCAGAAAATTTGTTTAAGTGAGTCTAGCTCCATACCCTGGTTGCATTATTTTGAGTTATACTGTTAATTTATATTCACTTACAAATTGCAATTACTCTAAATGCACTTGCAGAGACTGCCTTGTTATTTTTCTGGGCTGCTGCAATGCTAGGGTTTTGCCACTAGGTGGCAGACCCGCTCTACAAATCCCCAGTATCTCCAGTTTTTTTTTTAGAAAAGGGTTTCAGCTGTAGTCTTCCTAAGTACTAAATCCCCAACTGCCCTTCATACTGTAAAGTAAACTGTTAGTAGCTTTTAATACTCACTAAAACATTTTTTAATTTAATCAAACAATCTGAATTGGACATTGTATTCAGTTTAAAGGATTACTTCAACGTACCTCATAGGAACTGTACTAATTGTTGATGAGGTGGTGCTTTTTTTGCAAGGGGTTTAGCCAGTGTCCTAGTACACTAGTAGTACTAGGAGTAGTATCCTAGCAGTGGATCATTTGTAATTCCCGCCAACCTACCTGTCCCCACCCCCCCTAGGTATTAACTATACCTCCCTACCGTGAACGCCATCTTTCTTAGCCACAATCCCGTTCCCTGCAACAGCCGGCGTTCCTGCAGCTCTGCTAGTGTGCGATCTGTAAGTTGTTAAGCTAAGTTTTTAACTGTATATATATGAGCTGCCTAGATCATGCACTGCCTTTGTTTCTACAATAATCTGTTCATTACCGCATGTAATTGTTATATTGTATAGAAGTTACAAAGCTAACATCAAGAAGCTTGCTATTTAATTAATGTTTTAGTTGTGGATGAGGCAATTGAATTCTTTAATCACTCTTTCTTAAATACTCTTTCTCCCCTTCAGAAAAACCAGAACCAAATCCTTTCCCATCCTTTGGATCTCTACCACTACCAAATTACTAATGTCCCAAAGAGATACTGTCAGTACAACTACAGAACCAACAAAAGTTCAACTGCCCTCGAGGCTTATAAGTACCTAAGAAACCAAGTGAAAAAACATCAGACTTGACAAAAAGAATTACTTTACCACCGCCCAGTATAACCGTAAAGAAACCATAGCTACCCAAGTCAACAATTACTTTATCAATGGCATCACATCACTCTCTGCCACCTCTCCTCCTGCTGTACTCACAAATCCTACCCCGCCTTTAAATAACCAAAACCTATTCCATATGACACCAGTAACAACTTCTTACATTAAATCCCTCCTCTGTAAATTAAAAACATCCTCTCCTGCAGCAGATCAACTGCCACCTAAATTCCTAAAGCTTGCAGCTACTTCAACAGTCTACCCAGCTGCCATGCTTATAAACAGGTGTATTACTGAACAGTACATCCTAAAGATCTGGAAAATATCCCACATTATTCCTCTCCACAAAGGTGGCCCTTCTACTCTTCTGTCCAATTATAGACCCATTGCTTTACTCTTCCCCCTAGCTAAACTCCTGGAAATATGTATTCGCTCACAAATGCTCACGTACCTTCTTGAAAACAACCTCTTAGCCCTAAACAGTTTTAGACCAAAACACGGTACAATGACAGCCCTTTTCGATTTCTCAGACCACATTCACCATGCTCTCGATAACAAACTTTACGTCTCAAACATTTTCCTAGACATGTCAAAGACCTTTGACACTGTCTCCCATCAAAAACTACTAACTCAACTAGCTAACCTCAACTTCTCCCCTCAATCCCTCACCTGGTTTAAAAGCTACTTGTCTAATCAGCAACAAGCAGTCAAGTGGTGTGAAGACTTATCACCCCTAGCACCAGTAAACATCGGTGTGCCTCAAGGCTCCATTCTTGGACCCATTCTCTTTACAATTTTCACAAACAACCTTCATCTAGCTACTCCCTCAGCTAAAACAATCCAGTACCCCGATGACTGCATGTTTCTCTGTTCTGCTCCTACTATTCTTGACCTCTAAACTCAAACCCAGCAAGCCTTTACTGAGATCGAACAATTCCAAGCCTACAACCATCTCATATTAAACCCTAGCAAGAATAAACTAACGATTTTTTTCACATAACATCAAAGCCAATATCATAAGCCCTTTCTCTATTCTTTCTCTGAACAATACCATTATATCCCCAGTTGATAATACCAAACTACTGGGTGTAACTATAGATAACTCCCTTAGTTTCTTCCTCCATAAAGCACAAACTATTAAGAAAGTAAATACCAAACTAGGTTCACTTTACAGGCTCAAGCACAACCTTACACAACTCACCAAAATCACTGTGGCTAGATCCTATTTACTATATTCACTACTTTATGCATCCCCACTACTGACTAACTAAAAAAAAATAGACCTTCAAAAACCCGAAACATGCTACCACAGAATTGCCAAGTTTGCCTGTCAGGCAACATATAGGGAACACCACTGCACATCACTTCTTAAACTTGGATGGCTAGAACTTCAAATGTTATTAGTAAATGTCAGCTTTACTATCTGTCATTCCATCCTTTACTTGCCAAACAACTGTCCTGCCCTAATAAACATTATTTCCCCATACTCTACCAGCAGACAATTACGATCAACTGATACATCTCCAAAGCAAATAATAAGCATGGACTATCAACTTTCTCTAATGCCATATCTAAACTTTGGAACACTATCCTAAACAGCATACTATCCACTGCTAACCCTTCTTATTTTAAAAAAGCTTTTAGGAACCTTTCTCAAAAAAACTGGCTCTGTTCTTGCCAAGCCCCAGGTTGACCCCTGCCACCAAAATCCTAGCTGCTCTTTCTCTATCCTCCACCCCTCTTTAAACTACTGACTTATTTCCTTCTTGGCTAAGGAAGGAAATGAATTATACTATGTAAATATGTTGCTATGGTCTAATTCACATCTGTCTTATTAATGACAACCTCACTAGCTTATACTGTTTTCCTTGGCTTATGGCCTATTCTCTTGCTAATCTCTCAACCTTACAATCACATCCTTCTCCCTTCTCAATGCATTTCATGTAATTGTACATACTACTATATTTTTGATACAATCGTTGAAATTTTTGTAATACATTAAGTTGTAACTGTACCTACTTCTATATCAGTGATGTCTTTGCTTGCATTGTTTGTACTCGTTTTATATTTTTGTATTTTATGTGGAACTTTTCTCCCCGGGCCTCTGCTGAAAATTGGCTCCAGCCCAGCCAGACACTCCCGGAAAACAAATGTTAAATAAATAAAATACTAAAAAATCTTCTGAAGTAGGAGGCACAAAAAAAATAAATAAATAAACAGGGACTAGATAAGATAAGCATGTTATTTATCCTTTGCCAACCGGGTTAACCCCAGTAGGCTAGCAGCCTCTTTTCAGGGGGGACACTAGGTGGTATTGCCAGGTCATTAGGGAACTTACCCTACTCTTTTTGATAGGTGTAGTGGGATCTTTTACATCCATTTGAGCTACCACCAACTCAAACAGAAGGGACATTGGTTTAATGTCTCATCCAAAGGACAGCACAAGCAGGAGTGGAACATCCACCTTATGATGCACTGCAGTGTCAGCAATCGATCTACCTGCTGTGGGACTAGAACCCACAGCCTTCTATACCAAAGGCAAGTTTGCTACCAGAAGAGCAACTAACATTTATCTGTAAAATAATAATAATAATAATAATAATAACAATAAGCTTTCACATTCTGAATACTTTCTCAAATGTTTAAAGAAATAATTATTTGTGATTTAAAGATTTCTCCTGGCACTACAATTAAAGTTTTCTGCCCATCTTCTCTATGTAGTATGAATCATACTTCACACAGTACTACATAGGTTAGATTACAATTATAAATCAGCAAGTAGTGAGAAATTAAAAATGTGTTTGTTAACAGGATGAATTAGCAGTGAAGCATTATTTATAAGCTTACAGTTATTACGTTCAGTGCATCTGACTTGTGTTATCTCATTATTACCATGAATCAGTAATCCTTATGGAGATGTGGTGTGTGCAGTAATGTTAGAGCTCATCTAAGTTTTATTGGTATTTGTGACTGGCACTATATTATCACATTTGCTTGATATGACTGGAGTGATGACAGGACCCTACTGCAAAGAACACTTTAGCTGTACTATTTCTTTCACTCAGATTGTTATTTGATGTTAGTGATGCTGATACACATGAATAAGTGGGATCGACACGAAGTATTGTAAGTGTATATATACAGCTTACTCATGTCAGAGTTGATAAGCCACCAAGCTTAAATGGTGTCTGTTCTCTTAAGCCACTTCTTATGAAATGCTCTTTAAGAAATTCAGGACAACAACCTTTGTAACAGTATTTTATGAATGGTTTTATTAGCATATATTTCTAGGGATTTTCATTATAAATCTCTAGTGCCATGTGACTTCATCTTTAAATCATTATATCTTATTCTGATTTACCTTTGAATTTGTCATATCACTCATTACAATAGGTATATAAATTACTTTCCCTCTGTATTTCATGGAGCTTTTCAACTGGGCCCTCTCCAAAAAGGTTTTTCCAGTCAGTCACACTTTCCCAGTTGACAAAAGCAATAAGTAAATCACAGTACGTTGCATTTCTTTATATATTTTCTTCCTTTTTGGGAAGGGAGTGGTTTTTAGAATGTAAAAGCTTATACAATTTTAAAAATGTAACTGACCCAGCCTTTTTTATTATTTACTACTATATTATATGATGACAGCCCCATATTCAAATGTTGAAATGTTTGTTGGTCAAGCAGTAGAAATTCTACTTTCCTCAAGGCATAACAACCTTAGAGTTGATTCATTTCTGCTGAATCTATTCTGCCCAGACAAGCTCCACGTGGGTTTACAGAGTGGTCCTAGCAGCAGGGAACTCAAAAAAGCGACTACCTTCTGGATTTAAGTATCTTTTCTTTTTTTTCACTTGAAATAGCTTCTGTAGCTTACCTTGAACTAGCCTGAACTGTTTTTTTAACTGATTGCTGCATTATTTTAAAATCTGCACTTAAAGTTACATTTTAGTCGAATTTGATCGAAAGTTTGCTTGTTTGTTTGTTTAATTTAACTGTGGAGGCTGCCCACTAAAGTGTGCTAGCCTGTGTAACTAATTTATCACTGTTTCTGCATTTTCTGTGTGTTTCTACCAAAAAAAAAACAAAAAAATAATCCTTGTTTTCCCGCCTTCCTCGACTAGTTTAGACCAGTTTACAGGCATTGCTGTATTCTGGGCTGTGGTGTAGTTCCTGTGTTGTCCATTACCTTACTTGGATAGAAGGAAGTTTCTTTGCTCACCAGTGGGAGTGGGGAGCCTTGAGCAGCCTACCTGTCCTTGGGGAAGTGACCTCAGCACAAGAAGCTGTAGTAATTGGTTGTTTGGGACCATTTCTAGCTCTTTTGTAGTTCACTGTTTAAAATCCGCCTCTGGGCATTTTTTTCTGGCTATACTGCTCAGACAAGCTCCACGTGGGTTTACAGAGTGGTCCTAGCAGCAGGGAACTCAGAAAAGTGACTACCTTCTGGATTTAAGTATCTTTGCTTTTTTTCACTTGAAATAGCTTCTGTAGCTTACCTTGAACTAGCCTGAACTGTTTTTAACTGATTGCTGCATTATTTTAAAATCTGCACTTAAAGTTACATTTTAGTCGAATTTGATCGAAAGTTTGCTTGTTTGTTTGTTTAATTTAACTGTGGAGGCTGCCCACTAAAGTGTGCTAGCCTGTGTAACTAATTTATCACTGTTTCTGCATTTTCTGTGTGTTTCTACCAAAAACAAAAACAAAAAGTAATCCTTGTTTTCCCGCCTTCCTCGACTAGTTTAGACCAGTTTACAGGCATTGCTGTATTCTGGGCTGTGGTGTAGTTCCTGTGTTGTCCATTACCTTACTTGGACAGAAGGAAGTTTCTTTGCTCACCAGTGGGAGTGGGGAGCCTAGATCAGCCTACCTGTCCTTGGGGGAAGTGACCTCAGCACAAGAAGCTGTAGTAATTGGTTGTTTGGGACCATTTCTAGCTCTTTTGTAGTTCACTGTTTAAAATCCGCCTCTGGGCATTTTTTTCTGGCTATACTGCTCAGACAAGCTCCACGTGTCTTTACAGAGTGGTCTTAGCAGCAGGAACTCAGAAAAGTGACTACCTTCTGGATTTAAGTATCTTTGCTTTTTCTTTACTTGAAATAGCTTCTGTAGCTTACCTTGAACTAGCCTGAACTGTTTTTAACTGATTGCTGCATTATTTTAAAATCTGCACTTAAAGTTACATTTTAGTCGAATTTGATCGAAAGTTTGCTTGTTTGTTTGTTTAATTTAACTGTGGAGGCTGCCCACTAAAGTGTGCTAGCCTGTGTAACTAATTTATCACTGTTTCTGCATTTTCTGTGTGTTTCTACCAAAAAAACAAAAAAATAATCCTTGTTTTCCCGCCTTCCTCGACTAGTTTAGACCAGTTTACAGGCATTGCTGTATTCTGGGCTGTGGTGTAGTTCCTGTGTTGTCCATTACCTTACTTGGATAGAAGGAAGTTTCTTTGCTCACCAGTGGGAGTGGGGAGCCTTGAGCAGCCTACCTGTCCTTGGGGAAGTGACCTCAGCACAAGAAGCTGTAGTAATTGGTTGTTTGGGACCATTTCTAGCTCTTTTGTAGTTCACTGTTTAAAATCCGCCTCTGGGCATTTTTTTCTGGCTATACTGCTCAGACAAGCTCCACGTGGGTTTACAGAGTGGTCCTAGCAGCAGGGAACTCAGAAAAGTGACTACCTTCTGGATTTAAGTATCTTTGCTTTTTTTCACTTGAAATAGCTTCTGTAGCTTACCTTGAACTAGCCTGAACTGTTTTTAACTGATTGCTGCATTATTTTAAAATCTGCACTTAAAGTTACATTTTAGTCGAATTTGATCGAAAGTTTGCTTGTTTGTTTGTTTAATTTAACTGTGGAGGCTGCCCACTAAAGTGTGCTAGCCTGTGTAACTAATTTATCACTGTTTCTGCATTTTCTGTGTGTTTCTACCAAAAACAAAAACAAAAAATAATCCTTGTTTTCCGCCTTCCTCGACTAGTTTAGACCAGTTTACAGGCATTGCTGTATTCTGGGCTGTGGTGTAGTTCCTGTGTTGTCCATTACCTTACTTGGATAGAAGGAAGTTTCTTTGCTCACCAGTGGGAGTGGGGAGCCTTGAGCAGCCTACCTGTCCTTGGGGAAGTGACCTCAGCACAAGAAGCTGTAGTAATTGGTTGTTTGGGACCATTTCTAGCTCTTTTGTAGTTCACTGTTTAAAATCCGCCTCTGGGCATTTTTTCTGGCTATACTGCTCAGACAAGCTCCACGTGGGTTTACAGAGTGGTCCTAGCAGCAGGGAACTCAGAAAAGCGACTACCTTCTGGATTTAAGTATCTTTGCTTTTTTCACTTGAAATAGCTTCTGTAGCTTACCTTGAACTAGCCTGAACTGTTTTTTTAACTGATTGCTGCATTATTTTAAAATCTGCACTTAAAGTTACATTTTAGTCGAATTTGATCGAAAGTTTGCTTGTTTGTTTGTTTAATTTAACTGTGGAGGCTGCCCACTAAAGTGTGCTAGCCTGTGTAACTAATTTATCACTGTTTCTGCATTTTCTGTGTGTTTCTACCAAAAAAACAAAAAATAATCCTTGTTTTCCCGCCTTCCTCGACTAGTTTAGACCAGTTTACAGGCATTGCTGTATTCTGGGCTGTGGTGTAGTTCCTGTGTTGTCCATTACCTTACTTGGATAGAAGGAAGTTTCTTTGCTCACCAGTGGGAGTGGGGAGCCTTGAGCAGCCTACCTGTCCTTGGGGAAGTGACCTCAGCACAAGAAGCTGTAGTAATTGGTTGTTTGGGACCATTTCTAGCTCTTTTGTAGTTCACTGTTTAAAATCCGCCTCTGGGCATTTTTTTCTGGCTATACTGCTCAGACAAGCTCCACGTGGGTTTACAGAGTGGTCCTAGCAGCAGGGAACTCAGAAAAGTGACTACCTTCTGGATTTAAGTATCTTTGCTTTTTTCACTTGAAATAGCTTCTGTAGCTTACCTTGAACTAGCCTGAACTGTTTTTTAACTGATTGCTGCATTATTTTAAAATCTGCACTTAAAGTTACATTTTAGTCGAATTTGATCGAAAGTTTGCTTGTTTGTTTGTTTAATTTAACTGTGGAGGCTGCCCACTAAAGTGTGCTAGCCTGTGTAACTAATTTATCACTGTTTCTGCATTTTCTGTGTGTTTCTACCAAAAACAAAAACAAAAAAAATAATCCTTGTTTCCCGCCTTCCTCGACTAGTTTAGACCAGTTTACAGGCATTGCTGTATTCTGGGCTGTGGTGTAGTTCCTGTGTTGTCCATTACCTTACTTGGATAGAAGGAAGTTTCTTTGCTCACCAGTGGGAGTGGGGAGCCTTGAGCAGCCTACCTGTCCTTGGGGAAGTGACCTCAGCACAAGAAGCTGTAGTAATTGGTTGTTTGGGACCATTTCTAGCTCTTTTGTAGTTCACTGTTTAAAATCCGCCTCTGGGCATTTTTTCTGGCTATACTGCTCAGACAAGCTCCACGTGGGTTTACAGAGTGGTCCTAGCAGCAGGGAACTCAGAAAAGTGACTACCTTCTGGATTTAAGTATCTTTGCTTTTTTCACTTGAAATAGCTTCTGTAGCTTACCTTGAACTAGCCTGAACTGTTTTTAACTGATTGCTGCATTATTTTAAAATCTGCACTTAAAGTTACATTTTAGTCGAATTTGATCGAAAGTTTGCTTGTTTGTTTGTTTAATTTAACTGTGGAGGCTGCCCACTAAAGTGTGCTAGCCTGTGTAACTAATTTATCACTGTTTCTGCATTTTCTGTGTGTTTCTACCAAAAAAAAACAAAAAATAATCCTTGTTTTCCGCCTTCCTCGACTAGTTTAGACCAGTTTACAGGCATTGCTGTATTCTGGGCTGTGGTGTAGTTCCTGTGTTGTCCATTACCTTACTTGGATAGAAGGAAGTTTCTTTGCTCACCAGTGGGAGTGGGGAGCCTTGAGCAGCCTACCTGTCCTTGGGGAAGTGACCTCAGCACAAGAAGCTGTAGTAATTGGTTGTTTGGGACCATTTCTAGCTCTTTTGTAGTTCACTGTTTAAAATCCGCCTCTGGGCATTTTTTTCTGGCTATACTGCTCAGACAAGCTCCACGTGGGTTTACAGAGTGGTCCTAGCAGCAGGGAACTCAGAAAAGCGACTACCTTCTGGATTTAAGTATCTTTGCTTTTTTTCACTTGAAATAGCTTCTGTAGCTTACCTTGAACTAGCCTGAACTGTTTTTAACTGATTGCTGCATTATTTTAAAATCTGCACTTAAAGTTACATTTTAGTCGAATTTGATCGAAAGTTTGCTTGTTTGTTTGTTTAATTTAACTGTGGAGGCTGCCCACTAAAGTGTGCTAGCCTGTGTAACTAATTTATCACTGTTTCTGCATTTTCTGTGTGTTTCTACCAAAAAAACAAAAAAAATAATCCTTGTTTTCCCGCCTTCCTCGACTAGTTTAGACCAGTTTACAGGCATTGCTGTATTCTGGGCTGTGGTGTAGTTCCTGTGTTGTCCATTACCTTACTTGGATAGAAGGAAGTTTCTTTGCTCACCAGTGGGAGTGGGGAGCCTTGAGCAGCCTACCTGTCCTTGGGGGAAGTGACCTCAGCACAAGAAGCTGTAGTAATTGGTTGTTTGGGACCATTTCTAGCTCTTTTGTAGTTCACTGTTTAAAATCCGCCTCTGGGCATTTTTTCTGGCTATACTGCTCAGACAAGCTCCACGTGGGTTTACAGAGTGGTCCTAGCAGCAGGGAACTCAAAAAAGCGACTACCTTCTGGATTTAAGTATCTATGCTTTTTTCACTTGAAATAGCTTCCGTAGCTTACCTTGAGCTAGCCTGAACTGCTTTTTAACTGATTGCTGCATTATTTTAAAATCTGCACTTAAAGTTACATTTTAGTCGAATTTGATCGAAAGTTTGCTTGTTTGTTTGTTTAATTTAACTGTGGAGGCTGCCTACTAAAGTGTGCTAGCCTCTGCAACTAATTTATCACTGTTTCTGCATTTTCTGTGTGTTTCTACCAAAAAAAAAAAACAAAAACAAATCCGTGTTTTCCCGCCTTCCTCGACTAGTTTAGACCAGTTTACAGGCATTGCTGTATTCTGGGCTGTGGTGTAGTTCCTGTGTTGTCCATTACCTTACTTGGATAGAGGGAAGTTTCTTTGCTCACCAGTGGGAATGGGGAGCCTTGAGCAGCCTACCTGTCCTTGGGGGAAGTGACCTCAGCACAAGAAGCTGTAGTAATTGGTTGTTTGGGACCATTTCTAGCTCTTTTGTAGTTCACTGTTTAAAATCCGCCTCTGGGCATTTTTTTCTGGCTATACTGCTCAGACAAGCTCCACGTGGGTTTACAGAGTGGTCCTAGCAGCAGGAACTCAGAAAAGCGACTACCTTCTGGATTTAAGTATCTTTGCTTTTTTTCACTTGAAATAGCTTCTGTAGCTTACCTTGAACTAGCCTGAACTGTTTTTAACTGATTGCTGCATTATTTTAAAATCTGCACTTAAAGTTACATTTTAGTCGAATTTGATCGAAAGTTTGCTTGTTTGTTTGTTTAATTTAACTGTGGAGGCTGCCCACTAAAGTGTGCTAGCCTGTGTAACTAATTTATCACTGTTTCTGCATTTTCTGTGTGTTTCTACCAAAAACAAAAAAACAAAAAAATAATCCTTGTTTTCCCGCCTTCCTCGACTAGTTTAGACCAGTTTACAGGCATTGCTGTATTCTGGGCTGTGGTGTAGTTCCTGTGTTGTCCATTACCTTACTTGGATAGAAGGAAGTTTCTTTGCTCACCAGTGGGAGTGGGGAGCCTTGAGCAGCCTACCTGTCCTTGGGGGAAGTGACCTCAGCACAAGAAGCTGTAGTAATTGGTTGTTTGGGACCATTTCTAGCTCTTTTGTAGTTCACTGTTTAAAATCCGCCTCTGGGCATTTTTTCTGGCTATACTGCTCAGACAAGCTCCACGTGGGTTTACAGAGTGGTCCTAGCAGCAGGGAACTCAGAAAAGTGACTACCTTCTGGATTTAAGTATCTTTGCTTTTTTTCACTTGAAATAGCTTCTGTAGCTTACCTTGAACTAGCCTGAACTGTTTTTAACTGATTGCTGCATTATTTTAAAATCTGCACTTAAAGTTACATTTTAGTCGAATTTGATCGAAAGTTTGCTTGTTTGTTTGTTTAATTTAACTGTGGAGGCTGCCCACTAAAGTGTGCTAGCCTGTGTAACTAATTTATCACTGTTTCTGCATTTTCTGTGTGTTTCTACCAAAACAAACAAACAAAAAAATAATCCTTGTTTTCCCGCCTTCCTCGACTAGTTTAGACCAGTTTACAGGCATTGCTGTATTCTGGGCTGTGGTGTAGTTCCTGTGTTGTCCATTACCTTACTTGGATAGAAGGAAGTTTCTTTGCTCACCAGTGGGAGTGGGGAGCCTTGAGCAGCCTACCTGTCCTTGGGGGAAGTGACCTCAGCACAAGAAGCTGTAGTAATTGGTTGTTTGGGACCATTTCTAGCTCTTTTGTAGTTCACTGTTTAAAATCCGCCTCTGGGCATTTTTTCTGGCTATACTGCTCAGACAAGCTCCACGTGGGTTTACAGAGTGGTCCTAGCAGCAGGGAACTCAGAAAAGCGACTACCTTCTGGATTTAAGTATCTTTGCTTTTTTCACTTGAAATAGCTTCTGTAGCTTACCTTGAACTAGCCTGAACTGTTTTTAACTGATTGCTGCATTATTTTAAAATCTGCACTTAAAGTTACATTTTAGTCGAATTTGATCGAAAGTTTGCTTGTTTGTTTGTTTAATTTAACTGTGGAGGCTGCCCACTAAAGTGTGCTAGCCTGTGTAACTAATTTATCACTGTTTCTGCATTTTCTGTGTGTTTCTACCAAAAAAACAAAAAAAAAATAATCCTTGTTTTCCCGCCTTCCTCGACTAGTTTAGACCAGTTTACAGGCATTGCTGTATTCTGGGCTGTGGTGTAGTTCCTGTGTTGTCCATTACCTTACTTGGATAGAAGGAAGTTTCTTTGCTCACCAGTGGGAGTGGGGAGCCTTGAGCAGCCTACCTGTCCTTGGGGGAAGTGACCTCAGCACAAGAAGCTGTAGTAATTGGTTGTTTGGGACCATTTCTAGCTCTTTTGTAGTTCACTGTTTAAAATCCGCCTCTGGGCATTTTTTCTGGCTATACTGCTCAGACAAGCTCCACGTGGGTTTACAGAGTGGTCCTAGCAGCAGGGAACTCAGAAAAGCGACTACCTTCTGGATTTAAGTATCTTTGCTTTTTTCACTTGAAATAGCTTCTGTAGCTTACCTTGAACTAGCCTGAACTGTTTTTTAACTGATTGCTGCATTATTTTAAAATCTGCACTTAAAGTTACATTTTAGTCGAATTTGATCGAAAGTTTGCTTGTTTGTTTGTTTAATTTAACTGTGGAGGCTGCCCACTAAAGTGTGCTAGCCTGTGTAACTAATTTATCACTGTTTCTGCATTTTCTGTGTGTTTCTACCAAAAAACAAAAAAACAAAAAATAATCCTTGTTTTCTGCCTTCCTCGACTAGTTTAGACCAGTTTACAGGCATTGCTGTATTCTGGGCTGTGGTGTAGTTCCTGTGTTGTCCATTACCTTACTTGGATAGAAGGAAGTTTCTTTGCTCACCAGTGGGAGTGGGGAGCCTTGAGCAGCCTACCTGTCCTTGGGGGAAGTGACCTCAGCACAAGAAGCTGTAGTAATTGGTTGTTTGGGACCATTTCTAGCTCTTTTGTAGTTCACTGTTTAAAATCCGCCTCTGGGCATTTTTTCTGGCTATACTGCTCAGACAAGCTCCACGTGGGTTTACAGAGTGGTCCTAGCAGCAGGGAACTCAGAAAAGCGACTACCTTCTGGATTTAAGTATCTTTGCTTTTTTCACTTGAAATAGCTTCTGTAGCTTACCTTGAACTAGCCTGAACTGTTTTTTAACTGATTGCTGCATTATTTTAAAATCTGCACTTAAAGTTACATTTTAGTCGAATTTGATCGAAAGTTTGCTTGTTTGTTTGTTTAATTTAACTGTGGAGGCTGCCCACTAAAGTGTGCTAGCCTGTGTAACTAATTTATCACTGTTTCTGCATTTTCTGTGTGTTTCTACCAAAAAAACAAAAAAAATAATCCTTGTTTTCCCGCCTTCCTCGACTAGTTTAGACCAGTTTACAGGCATTGCTGTATTCTGGGCTGTGGTGTAGTTCCTGTGTTGTCCATTACCTTACTTGGATAGAAGGAAGTTTCTTTGCTCACCAGTGGGAGTGGGGAGCCTTGAGCAGCCTACCTGTCCTTGGGGGAAGTGACCTCAGCACAAGAAGCTGTAGTAATTGGTTGTTTGGGACCATTTCTAGCTCTTTTGTAGTTCACTGTTTAAAATCCGCCTCTGGGCATTTTTTCTGGCTATACTGCTCAGACAAGCTCCACGTGGGTTTACAGAGTGGTCCTAGCAGCAGGGAACTCAGAAAAGCGACTACCTTCTGGATTTAAGTATCTTTGCTTTTTTTCACTTGAAATAGCTTCTGTAGCTTACCTTGAACTAGCCTGAACTGTTTTTAACTGATTGCTGCATTATTTTAAAATCTGCACTTAAAGTTACATTTTAGTCGAATTTGATCGAAAGTTTGCTTGTTTGTTTGTTTAATTTAACTGTGGAGGCTGCCCACTAAAGTGTGCTAGCCTGTGTAACTAATTTATCACTGTTTCTGCATTTTCTGTGTGTTTCTACCAAAAAAAAAACAAAAAATAATCCTTGTTTTCCCGCCTTCCTCGACTAGTTTAGACCAGTTTACAGGCATTGCTGTATTCTGGGCTGTGGTGTAGTTCCTGTGTTGTCCATTACCTTACTTGGATAGAAGGAAGTTTCTTTGCTCACCAGTGGGAGTGGGGAGCCTTGAGTAGCCTACCTGTCCTTGGGGAAGTGACCTCAGCACAAGAAGCTGTAGTAATTGGTTGTTTGGGACCATTTCTAGCTCTTTTGTAGTTCACTGTTTAAAATCCGCCTCTGGGCATTTTTTTCTGGCTATACTGCTCAGACAAGCTCCACGTGGGTTTACAGAGTGGTCCTAGCAGCAGGGAACTCAGAAAAGCGACTACCTTCTGGATTTAAGTATCTTTGCTTTTTTTCACTTGAAATAGCTTCTGTAGCTTACCTTGAACTAGCCTGAACTGTTTTTAACTGATTGCTGCATTATTTTAAAATCTGCACTTAAAGTTACATTTTAGTCGAATTTGATCGAAAGTTTGCTTGTTTGTTTGTTTAATTTAACTGTGGAGGCTGCCCACTAAAGTGTGCTAGCCTGTGTAACTAATTTATCACTGTTTCTGCATTTTCTGTGTGTTTCTACCAAAAACAAAAACAAAAAATAATCCTTGTTTTCCCGCCTTCCTCGACTAGTTTAGACCAGTTTACAGGCATTGCTGTATTCTGGGCTGTGGTGTAGTTCCTGTGTTGTCCATTACCTTACTTGGATAGAAGGAAGTTTCTTTGCTCACCAGTGGGAGTGGGGAGCCTTGAGCAGCCTACCTGTCCTTGGGGAAGTGACCTCAGCACAAGAAGCTGTAGTAATTGGTTGTTTGGGACCATTTCTAGCTCTTTTGTAGTTCACTGTTTAAAATCCGCCTCTGGGCATTTTTTTCTGGCTATACTGCTCAGACAAGCTCCACGTGGGTTTACAGAGTGGTCCTAGCAGCAGGGAACTCAGAAAAGCGACTACCTTCTGGATTTAAGTATCTTTGCTTTTTTCACTTGAAATAGCTTCTGTAGCTTACCTTGAACTAGCCTGAACTGTTTTTTAACTGATTGCTGCATTATTTTAAAATCTGCACTTAAAGTTACATTTTAGTCGAATTTGATCGAAAGTTTGCTTGTTTGTTTGTTTAATTTAACTGTGGAGGCTGCCCACTAAAGTGTGCTAGCCTGTGTAACTAATTTATCACTGTTTCTGCATTTTCTGTGTGTTTCTACCAAAAAAAAACAAAAAAATAATCCTTGTTTTCCCGCCTTCCTCGACTAGTTTAGACCAGTTTACAGGCATTGCTGTATTCTGGGCTGTGGTGTAGTTCCTGTGTTGTCCATTACCTTACTTGGATAGAAGGAAGTTTCTTTGCTCACCAGTGGGAGTGGGGAGCCTTGAGCAGCCTACCTGTCCTTGGGGGGAAGTGACCTCAGCACAAGAAGCTGTAGTAATTGGTTGTTTGGGACCATTTCTAGCTCTTTTGTAGTTCACTGTTTAAAATCCGCCTCTGGGCATTTTTTTCTGGCTATACTGCTCAGACAAGCTCCACGTGGGTTTACAGAGTGGTCCTAGCAGCAGGGAACTCAGAAAAGCGACTACCTTCTGGATTTAAGTATCTTTGCTTTTTTTTCACTTGAAATAGCTTCTGTAGCTTACCTTGAACTAGCCTGAACTGTTTTTTAACTGATTGCTGCATTATTTTAAAATCTGCACTTAAAGTTACATTTTAGTCGAATTTGATCGAAAGTTTGCTTGTTTGTTTGTTTAATTTAACTGTGGAGGCTGCCCACTAAAGTGTGCTAGCCTGTGTAACTAATTTATCACTGTTTCTGCATTTTCTGTGTGTTTCTACCAAAAAAACAAAAAAAACAAAAAAATAATCCTTGTTTTCCCGCCTTCCTCGACTAGTTTAGACCAGTTTACAGGCATTGCTGTATTCTGGGCTGTGGTGTAGTTCCTGTGTTGTCCATTACCTTACTTGGATAGAAGGAAGTTTCTTTGCTCACCAGTGGGAGTGGGGAGCCTTGAGCAGCCTACCTGTCCTTGGGGGAAGTGACCTCAGCACAAGAAGCTGTAGTAATTGGTTGTTTGGGACCATTTCTAGCTCTTTTGTAGTTCACTGTTTAAAATCCGCCTCTGGGCATTTTTTTCTGGCTATACTGCTCAGACAAGCTCCACGTGGGTTTACAGAGTGGTCCTAGCAGCAGGGAACTCAGAAAAGCGACTACCTTCTGGATTTAAGTATCTTTGCTTTTTTTCACTTGAAATAGCTTCTGTAGCTTACCTTGAACTAGCCTGAACTGTTTTTAACTGATTGCTGCATTATTTTAAAATCTGCACTTAAAGTTACATTTTAGTCGAATTTGATCGAAAGTTTGCTTGTTTGTTTGTTTAATTTAACTGTGGAGGCTGCCCACTAAAGTGTGCTAGCCTGTGTAACTAATTTATCACTGTTTCTGCATTTTCTGTGTGTTTCTACCAAAAAAACAAAAACAAAAAAATAATCCTTGTTTTCCCGCCTTCCTCGACTAGTTTAGACCAGTTTACAGGCATTGCTGTATTCTGGGCTGTGGTGTAGTTCCTGTGTTGTCCATTACCTTACTTGGATAGAAGGAAGTTTCTTTGCTCACCAGTGGGAGTGGGGAGCCTTGAGCAGCCTACCTGTCCTTGGGGGAAGTGACCTCAGCACAAGAAGCTGTAGTAATTGGTTGTTTGGGACCATTTCTAGCTCTTTTGTAGTTCACTGTTTAAAATCCGCCTCTGGGCATTTTTTTCTGGCTATACTGCTCAGACAAGCTCCACGTGGGTTTACAGAGTGGTCCTAGCAGCAGGGAACTCAGAAAAGCGACTACCTTCTGGATTTAAGTATCTTTGCTTTTTTTCACTTGAAATAGCTTCTGTAGCTTACCTTGAACTAGCCTGAACTGTTTTTTAACTGATTGCTGCATTATTTTAAAATCTGCACTTAAAGTTACATTTTAGTCGAATTTGATCGAAAGTTTGCTTGTTTGTTTGTTTAATTTAACTGTGGAGGCTGCCCACTAAAGTGTGCTAGCCTGTGTAACTAATTTATCACTGTTTCTGCATTTTCTGTGTGTTTCTACCAAAAACAAAAACAAAAAATAATCCTTGTTTTCCGCCTTCCTCGACTAGTTTAGACCAGTTTACAGGCATTGCTGTATTCTGGGCTGTGGTGTAGTTCCTGTGTTGTCCATTACCTTACTTGGATAGAAGGAAGTTTCTTTGCTCACCAGTGGGAGTGGGGAGCCTTGAGCAGCCTACCTGTCCTTGGGGAAGTGACCTCAGCACAAGAAGCTGTAGTAATTGGTTGTTTGGGACCATTTCTAGCTCTTTTGTAGTTCACTGTTTAAAATCCGCCTCTGGGCATTTTTTTCTGGCTATACTGCTCAGACAAGCTCCACGTGGGTTTACAGAGTGGTCCTAGCAGCAGGGAACTCAGAAAAGTGACTACCTTCTGGATTTAAGTATCTTTGCTTTTTTTCACTTGAAATAGCTTCTGTAGCTTACCTTGAACTAGCCTGAACTGTTTTTAACTGATTGCTGCATTATTTTAAAATCTGCACTTAAAGTTACATTTTAGTCGAATTTGATCGAAAGTTTGCTTGTTTGTTTGTTTAATTTAACTGTGGAGGCTGCCCACTAAAGTGTGCTAGCCTGTGTAACTAATTTATCACTGTTTCTGCATTTTCTGTGTGTTTCTACCAAAAAACAAAAAACAAAAACAAATCCTTGTTTTCCCGCCTTCCTCGACTAGTTTAGACCAGTTTACAGGCATTGCTGTATTCTGGGCTGTGGTGTAGTTCCTGTGTTGTCCATTACCTTACTTGGATAGAAGGAAGTTTCTTTGCTCACCAGTGGGAGTGGGGAGCCTTGAGCAGCCTACCTGTCCTTGGGCGAAGTGACCTCAGCACAAGAAGCTGTAGTAATTGGTTGTTTGGGACCATTTCTAGCTCTTTTGTAGTTCACTGTTTAAAATCCGCCTCTGGGCGTTTTTTCTGGCTATACTGCTCAGACAAGCTCCACGTGGGTTTACAGAGTGGTCCTAGCAGCAGGGAACTCAGAAAAGCGACTACCTTCTGGATTTAAGTATCTTTGCTTTTTTTCACTTGAAATAGCTTCTGTAGCTTACCTTGAACTAGCCTGAACTGTTTTTTAACTGATTGCTGCATTATTTTAAAATCTGCACTTAAAGTTACATTTTAGTCGAATTTGATCGAAAGTTTGCTTGTTTGTTTGTTTAATTTAACTGTGGAGGCTGCCCACTAAAGTGTGCTAGCCTGTGTAACTAATTTATCACTGTTTCTGCATTTTCTGTGTGTTTCTACCAAAAAAACAAAAAATAATCCTTGTTTTCCCGCCTTCCTCGACTAGTTTAGACCAGTTTACAGGCATTGCTGTATTCTGGGCTGTGGTGTAGTTCCTGTGTTGTCCATTACCTTACTTGGATAGAAGGAAGTTTCTTTGCTCACCAGTGGGAGTGGGGAGCCTTGAGCAGCCTACCTGTCCTTGGGGGAAGTGACCTCAGCACAAGAAGCTGTAGTAATTGGTTGTTTGGGACCATTTCTAGCTCTTTTGTAGTTCACTGTTTAAAATCCGCCTCTGGGCATTTTTTCTGGCTATACTGCTCAGACAAGCTCCACGTGGGTTTACAGAGTGGTCCTAGCAGCAGGGAACTCAGAAAAGCGACTACCTTCTGGATTTAAGTATCTTTGCTTTTTTCACTTGAAATAGCTTCTGTAGCTTACCTTGAACTAGCCTGAACTGTTTTTTAACTGATTGCTGCATTATTTTAAAATCTGCACTTAAAGTTACATTTTAGTCGAATTTGATCGAAAGTTTGCTTGTTTGTTTGTTTAATTTAACTGTGGAGGCTGCCCACTAAAGTGTGCTAGCCTGTGTAACTAATTTATCACTGTTTCTGCATTTTCTGTGTGTTTCTACCAAAAAACAAAAAAAATAATCCTTGTTTTCCCGCCTTCCTCGACTAGTTTAGACCAGTTTACAGGCATTGCTGTATTCTGGGCTGTGGTGTAGTTCCTGTGTTGTCCATTACCTTACTTGGATAGAAGGAAGTTTCTTTGCTCACCAGTGGGAGTGGGGAGCCTTGAGCAGCCTACCTGTCCTTGGGGAAGTGACCTCAGCACAAGAAGCTGTAGTAATTGGTTGTTTGGGACCATTTCTAGCTCTTTTGTAGTTCACTGTTTAAAATCCGCCTCTGGGCATTTTTTCTGGCTATACTGCTCAGACAAGCTCCACGTGGGTTTACAGAGTGGTCCTAGCAGCAGGGAACTCAGAAAAGCGACTACCTTCTGGATTTAAGTATCTTTGCTTTTTTTCACTTGAAATAGCTTCTGTAGCTTACCTTGAACTAGCCTGAACTGTTTTTAACTGATTGCTGCATTATTTTAAAATCTGCACTTAAAGTTACATTTTAGTCGAATTTGATCGAAAGTTTGCTTGTTTGTTTGTTTAATTTAACTGTGGAGGCTGCCCACTAAAGTGTGCTAGCCTGTGTAACTAATTTATCACTGTTTCTGCATTTTCTGTGTGTTTCTACCAAAAACAAAAAAAAAAATAATCCTTGTTTTCCGCCTTCCTCGACTAGTTTAGACCAGTTTACAGGCATTGCTGTATTCTGGGCTGTGGTGTAGTTCCTGTGTTGTCCATTACCTTACTTGGATAGAAGGAAGTTTCTTTGCTCACCAGTGGGAGTGGGGAGCCTTGAGCAGCCTACCTGTCCTTGGGGAAGTGACCTCAGCACAAGAAGCTGTAGTAATTGGTTGTTTGGGACCATTTCTAGCTCTTTTGTAGTTCACTGTTTAAAATCCGCCTCTGGGCATTTTTTCTGGCTATACTGCTCAGACAAGCTCCACGTGGGTTTACAGAGTGGTCCTAGCAGCAGGGAACTCAGAAAAGTGACTACCTTCTGGATTTAAGTATCTTTGCTTTTTTTCACTTGAAATAGCTTCTGTAGCTTACCTTGAACTAGCCTGAACTGTTTTTAACTGATTGCTGCATTATTTTAAAATCTGCACTTAAAGTTACATTTTAGTCGAATTTGATCGAAAGTTTGCTTGTTTGTTTGTTTAATTTAACTGTGGAGGCTGCCCACTAAAGTGTGCTAGCCTGTGTAACTAATTTATCACTGTTTCTGCATTTTCTGTGTGTTTCTACCAAAAAAACAAAAAAATAATCCTTGTTTTCCGCCTTCCTCGACTAGTTTAGACCAGTTTACAGGCATTGCTGTATTCTGGGCTGTGGTGTAGTTCCTGTGTTGTCCATTACCTTACTTGGATAGAAGGAAGTTTCTTTGCTCACCAGTGGGAGTGGGGAGCCTTGAGCAGCCTACCTGTCCTTGGGGAAGTGACCTCAGCACAAGAAGCTGTAGTAATTGGTTGTTTGGGACCATTTCTAGCTCTTTTGTAGTTCACTGTTTAAAATCCGCCTCTGGGCATTTTTTTCTGGCTATACTGCTCAGACAAGCTCCACGTGGGTTTACAGAGTGGTCCTAGCAGCAGGGAACTCAGAAAAGCGACTACCTTCTGGATTTAAGTATCTTTGCTTTTGTTTTCACTTGGGATAGCTTCAGTAGCTTACCTTGAAGTAGCCTGAACTATTTTTAACTGATTGCTGCATTATTTTAAAATCTGCACTTAAAGTTACATTTTAGTCGAATTTGATCGAAAGTTTGCTTGTTTGTTTGTTTAATTTAACTGTGGAGGCTGCCCACTAAAGTGTGCTAGCCTGTGTAACTAATTTATCACTGTTTCTGCATTTTCTGTGTGTTTCTACCAAAAACAAAAACAAAAAATAATCCTTGTTTCCCACCTTCCTCGACTAGTTTAGACCAGTTTACAGGCATTGCTGTATTCTGGGCTGTGGTGTAGTTCCTGTGTTGTCCATTACCTTACTTGGATAGAAGGAAGTTTCTTTGCTCACCAGTGGGAGTGGGGAGCCTTGAGCAGCCTACCTGTCCTTCGGGGAAGTGACCTCAGCACAAGAAGCTGTAGTAATTGGTTGTTTGGGACCATTTCTAGCTCTTTTGTAGTTCACTGTTTAAAATCCGCCTCTGGGCATTTTTTCTGGCTATACTGCTCAGACAAGCTCCACGTGGGTTTACAGAGTGGTCCTAGCAGCAGGGAACTCAGAAAAGCGACTACCTTCTGGATTTAAGTATCTTTGCTTTTTTTCACTTGAAATAGCTTCTGTAGCTTACCTTGAACTAGCCTGAACTGTTTTTAACTGATTGCTGCATTATTTTAAAATCTGCACTTAAAGTTACATTTTAGTCGAATTTGATCGAAAGTTTGCTTGTTTGTTTGTTTAATTTAACTGTGGAGGCTGCCCACTAAAGTGTGCTAGCCTGTGTAACTAATTTATCACTGTTTCTGCATTTTCTGTGTGTTTCTACCAAAAAAAAAACAAAAAATAATCCTTGTTTTCCCGCCTTCCTCGACTAGTTTAGACCAGTTTACAGGCATTGCTGTATTCTGGGCTGTGGTGTAGTTCCTGTGTTGTCCATTACCTTACTTGGATAGAAGGAAGTTTCTTTGCTCACCAGTGGGAGTGGGGAGCCTTGAGCAGCCTACCTGTCCTTGGGGAAGTGACCTCAGCACAAGAAGCTGTAGTAATTGGTTGTTTGGCACCATTTCTAGCTCTTTTGTAGTTCACTGTTTAAAATCCGCCTCTGGGCATTTTTTCTGGCTATACTGCTCAGACAAGCTCCACGTGGGTTTACAGAGTGGTCCTAGCAGCAGGGAACTCAGAAAAGCGACTACCTTCTGGATTTAAGTATCTTTGCTTTTTTCACTTGAAATAGCTTCTGTAGCTTACCTTGAACTAGCCTGAACTGTTTTTAACTGATTGCTGCATTATTTTAAAATCTGCACTTAAAGTTACTTTTTAGTTGAATTTGATCGAAAGTTTGCTTGTTTGTTTGTTTAATTTAACTGTGGAGGCTGCCCACTAAAGTGTGCTAGCCTGTGTAACTAATTTATCACTGTTTCTGCATTTTCTGTGTGTTTCTACCAAAAACAAAAACAAAAATAATCCTTGTTTTCCCGCCTTCCTCGACTAGTTTAGACCAGTTTACAGGCATTGCTGTATTCTGGGCTGTGGTGTAGTTCCTGTGTTGTCCATTACCTTACTTGGATAGAAGGAAGTTTCTTTGCTCACCAGTGGGAGTGGGGAGCCTTGAGCAGCCTACCTGTCCTTGGGGAAGTGACCTCAGCACAAGAAGCTGTAGTAATTGGTTGTTTGGGACCATTTCTAGCTCTTTTGTAGTTCACTGTCTAAAATCCGCCTCTGGGCATTTTTTCTGGCTATACTGCTCAGACAAGCTCCACGTGGGTTTACAGAGTGGTCCTAGCAGCAGGGAACTCAGAAAAGCGACTACCTTCTGGATTTAAGTATCTTTGCTTTTTTTCACTTGAAATAGCTTCTGTAGCTTACCTTGAACTAGCCTGAACTGTTTTTTAACTGATTGCTGCATTATTTTAAAATCTGCACTTAAAGTTACATTTTAGTCGAATTTGATCGAAAGTTTGCTTGTTTGTTTGTTTAATTTAACTGTGGAGGCTGCCCACTAAAGTGTGCTAGCCTGTGTAACTAATTTATCACTGTTTCTGCATTTTCTGTGTGTTTCTACCAAAAAGACAAAAAAACAAAAAAAAATCCTTGTTTTCCCGCCTTCCTCGACTAGTTTAGACCAGTTTACAGGCATTGCTGTATTCTGGGCTGTGGTGTAGTTCCTGTGTTGTCCATTACCTTACTTGGATAGAAGGAAGTTTCTTTGCTCACCAGTGGGAGTGGGGAGCCTTGAGCAGCCTACCTGTCCTTGGGGAAGTGACCTCAGCACAAGAAGCTGTAGTAATTGGTTGTTTGGGACCATTTCTAGCTCTTTTGTAGTTCACTGTTTAAAATCCGCCTCTGGGCATTTTTTTCTGGCTATACTGCTCAGACAAGCTCCACGTGGGTTTACAGAGTGGTCCTAGCAGCAGGGAACTCAGAAAAGTGACTACCTTCTGGATTTAAGTATCTTTGCTTTTTTCACTTGAAATAGCTTCTGTAGCTTACCTTGAACTAGCCTGAACTGTTTTTAACTGATTGCTGCATTATTTTAAAATCTGCACTTAAAGTTACATTTTAGTCGAATTTGATCGAAAGTTTGCTTGTTTGTTTGTTTAATTTAACTGTGGAGGCTGCCCACTAAAGTGTGCTAGCCTGTGTAACTAATTTATCACTGTTTCTGCATTTTCTGTGTGTTTCTACCAAAAAACAAAAAAACAAAAAATAATCCTTGTTTTCCCGCCTTCCTCGACTAGTTTAGACCAGTTTACAGGCATTGCTGTATTCTGGGCTGTGGTGTAGTTCCTGTGTTGTCCATTACCTTACTTGGATAGAAGGAAGTTTCTTTGCTCACCAGTGGGAGTGGGGAGCCTTGAGCAGCCTACCTGTCCTTGGGGAAGTGACCTCAGCACAAGAAGCTGTAGTAATTGGTTGTTTGGGACCATTTCTAGCTCTTTTGTAGTTCACTGTTTAAAATCCGCCTCTGGGCATTTTTTCTGGCTATACTGCTCAGACAAGCTCCACGTGGGTTTACAGAGTGGTCCTAGCAGCAGGGAACTCAGAAAAGCGACTACCTTCTGGATTTAAGTATCTTTGCTTTTTTTCACTTGAAATAGCTTCTGTAGCTTACCTTGAACTAGCCTGAACTGTTTTTTTAACTGATTGCTGCATTATTTTAAAATCTGCACTTAAAGTTACATTTTAGTCGAATTTGATCGAAAGTTTGCTTGTTTGTTTGTTTAATTTAACTGTGGAGGCTGCCCACTAAAGTGTGCTAGCCTGTGTAACTAATTTATCACTGTTTCTGCATTTTCTGTGTGTTTCTACCAAAAAAACAAAAAAAAATCATCCTTGTTTTCCCGCCTTCCTCGACTAGTTTAGACCAGTTTACAGGCATTGCTGTATTCTGGGCTGTGGTGTAGTTCCTGTGTTGTCCATTACCTTACTTGGATAGAAGGAAGTTTCTTTGCTCACCAGTGGGAGTGGGGAGCCTTGAGCAGCCTACCTGTCCTTGGGGGAAGTGACCTCAGCACAAGAAGCTGTAGTAATTGGTTGTCTGGGACCATTTCTAGCTCTTTTGTAGTTCACTGTTTAAAATCCGCATCTGGGCGTGTTTTCTGGCTATACTGCTCAGACAAGCTCCACGTGGGTTTACAGAGTGGTCCTAGCAGCAGGGAACTCAGAAAAGTGACTACCTTCTGGATTTAAGTATCTTTGCTTTTGTCACTTGAAATAGCTTCTGTAGCTTACCTTGAACTAGCCTGAACTGTTTTTTAACTGATTGCTGCATTATTTTAAAATCTGCACTTAAAGTTACATTTTAGTCGAATTTGATCGAAAGTTTGCTTGTTTGTTTGTTTAATTTAACTGTGGAGGCTGCCCACTAAAGTGTGCTAGCCTGTGTAACTAATTTATCACTGTTTCTGCATTTTCTGTGTGTTTCTACCAAAAACAAAAACAAAAAATAATCCTTGTTTTCCGCCTTCCTCGACTAGTTTAGACCAGTTTACAGGCATTGCTGTATTCTGGGCTGTGGTGTAGTTCCTGTGTTGTCCATTACCTTACTTGGATAGAAGGAAGTTTCTTTGCTCACCAGTGGGAGTGGGGAGCCTTGAGCAGCCTACCTGTCCTTGGGGGAAGTGACCTCAGCACAAGAAGCTGTAGTAATTGGTTGTTTGGGACCATTTCTAGCTCTTTTGTAGTTCACTGTTTAAAATCCGCCTCTGGGCATTTTTTTCTGGCTATACTGCTCAGACAAGCTCCACGTGGGTTTACAGAGTGGTCCTAGCAGCAGGGAACTCAGAAAAGCGACTACCTTCTGGATTTAAGTATCTTTGCTTTTTTTCACTTGAAATAGCTTCTGTAGCTTACCTTGAACTAGCCTGAACTGTTTTTAACTGATTGCTGCATTATTTTAAAATCTGCACTTAAAGTTACATTTTAGTCGAATTTGATCGAAAGTTTGCTTGTTTGTTTGTTTAATTTAACTGTGGAGGCTGCCCACTAAAGTGTGCTAGCCTGTGTAACTAATTTATCACTGTTTCTGCATTTTCTGTGTGTTTCTACCAAAAAACAAAAACAAAAAATAATCCTTGTTTTCCGCCTTCCTCGACTAGTTTAGACCAGTTTACAGGCATTGCTGTATTCTGGGCTGTGGTGTAGTTCCTGTGTTGTCCATTACCTTACTTGGATAGAAGGAAGTTTCTTTGCTCACCAGTGGGAGTGGGGAGCCTTGAGCAGTCTACCTGTCCTTGGGGAGAGTGACCTCAGCACAAGAAGCTGTAGTAATTGGTTGTTTGGGACCATTTCTAGCTCTTTTGTAGTTCACTGTTTAAAATCCGCCTCTGGGCATTTTTTTCTGGCTATACTGCTCAGACAAGCTCCACGTGGGTTTACAGAGTGGTCCTAGCAGCAGGGAACTCAGAAAAGTGACTACCTTCTGGATTTAAGTATCTTTGCTTTTTTCACTTGAAATAGCTTCTGTAGCTTACCTTGAACTAGCCTGAACTGTTTTTAACTGATTGCTGCATTATTTTAAAATCTGCACTTAAAGTTACATTTTAGTCGAATTTGATCGAAAGTTTGCTTGTTTGTTTGTTTAATTTAACTGTGGAGGCTGCCCACTAAAGTGTGCTAGCCTGTGTAACTAATTTATCACTGTTTCTGCATTTTCTGTGTGTTTCTACCAAAACAAAAAACAAAAAATAATCCTTGTTTTCCGCCTTCCTCGACTAGTTTAGACCAGTTTACAGGCATTGCTGTATTCTGGGCTGTGGTGTAGTTCCTGTGTTGTCCATTACCTTACTTGGATAGAAGGAAGTTTCTTTGCTCACCAGTGGGAGTGGGGAGCCTTGAGCAGCCTACCTGTCCTTGGGGGAAGTGACCTCAGCACAAGAAGCTGTAGTAATTGGTTGTTTGGGACCATTTCTAGCTCTTTTGTAGTTCACTGTTTAAAATCCGCCTCTGGGCATTTTTTCTGGCTATACTGCTCAGACAAGCTCCACGTGGGTTTACAGAGTGGTCCTAGCAGCAGGGAACTCAGAAAAGCGACTACCTTCTGGATTTAAGTATCTTTGCTTTTTTTCACTTGAAATAGCTTCTGTAGCTTACCTTGAACTAGCCTGAACTGTTTTTTAACTGATTGCTGCATTATTTTAAAATCTGCACTTAAAGTTACATTTTAGTCGAATTTGATCGAAAGTTTGCTTGTTTGTTTGTTTAATTTAACTGTGGAGGCTGCCCACTAAAGTGTGCTAGCCTGTGTAACTAATTTATCACTGTTTCTGCATTTTCTGTGTGTTTCTACCAAAAAAAAAAAACAAAAATAATCCTTGTTTTCCGCCTTCCTCGACTAGTTTAGACCAGTTTACAGGCATTGCTGTATTCTGGGCTGTGGTGTAGTTCCTGTGTTGTCCATTACCTTACTTGGATAGAAGGAAGTTTCTTTGCTCACCAGTGGGAGTGGGGAGCCTTGAGCAGCCTACCTATCCTTGGGGAAGTGACCTCAGCACAAGAAGCTGTAGTAATTGGTTGTTTGGGACCATTTCTAGCTCTTTTGTAGTTCACTGTTTAAAATCCGCCTCTGGGCATTTTTTTCTGGCTATACTGCTCAGACAAGCTCCACGTGGGTTTACAGAGTGGTCCTAGCAGCAGGGAACTCAGAAAAGTGACTACCTTCTGGATTTAAGTATCTTTGCTTTTTTTCACTTGAAATAGCTTCTGTAGCTTACCTTGAACTAGCCTGAACTGTTTTTTAACTGATTGCTGCATTATTTTAAAATCTGCACTTAAAGTTACATTTTAGTCGAATTTGATCGAAAGTTTGCTTGTTTGTTTGTTTAATTTAACTGTGGAGGCTGCCCACTAAAGTGTGCTAGCCTGTGTAACTAATTTATCACTGTTTCTGCATTTTCTGTGTGTTTCTACCAAAAAACAAAAAAATAATCCTTGTTTTCCCGCCTTCCTCGACTAGTTTAGACCAGTTTACAGGCATTGCTGTATTCTGGGCTGTGGTGTAGTTCCTGTGTTGTCCATTACCTTACTTGGATAGAAGGAAGTTTCTTTGCTCACCAGTGGGAGTGGGGAGCCTTGAGCAGCCTACCTGTCCTTGGGGGAAGTGACCTCAGCACAAGAAGCTGTAGTAATTGGTTGTTTGGGACCATTTCTAGCTCTTTTGTAGTTCACTGTTTAAAATCCGCCTCTGGGCATTTTTTTCTGGCTATACTGCTCAGACAAGCTCCACGTGGGTTTACAGAGTGGTCCTAGCAGCAGGGAACTCAGAAAAGCGACTACCTTCTGGATTTAAGTATCTTTGCTTTTTTCACTTGAAATAGCTTCTGTAGCTTACCTTGAACTAGCCTGAACTGTTTTTAACTGATTGCTGCATTATTTTAAAATCTGCACTTAAAGTTACATTTTAGTCGAATTTGATCGAAAGTTTGCTTGTTTGTTTGTTTAATTTAACTGTGGAGGCTGCCCACTAAAGTGTGCTAGCCTGTGTAACTAATTTATCACTGTTTCTGCATTTTCTGTGTGTTTCTACCAAAAAAAAACAAAAAATAATCCTTGTTTTCCCGCCTTCCTCGACTAGTTTAGACCAGTTTACAGGCATTGCTGTATTCTGGGCTGTGGTGTAGTTCCTGTGTTGTCCATTACCTTACTTGGATAGAAGGAAGTTTCTTTGCTCACCAGTGGGAGTGGGGAGCCTTGAGCAGCCTACCTGTCCTTGGGGGAAGTGACCTCAGCACAAGAAGCTGTAGTAATTGGTTGTTTGGGACCATTTCTAGCTCTTTTGTAGTTCACTGTTTAAAATCCGCCTCTGGGCATTTTTTTCTGGCTATACTGCTCAGACAAGCTCCACGTGGGTTTACAGAGTGGTCCTAGCAGCAGGGAACTCAGAAAAGCGACTACCTTCTGGATTTAAGTATCTTTGCTTTTTTCACTTGAAATAGCTTCTGTAGCTTACCTTGAACTAGCCTGAACTGTTTTTAACTGATTGCTGCATTATTTTAAAATCTGCACTTAAAGTTACATTTTAGTCGAATTTGATCGAAAGTTTGCTTGTTTGTTTGTTTAATTTAACTGTGGAGGCTGCCCACTAAAGTGTGCTAGCCTGTGTAACTAATTTATCACTGTTTCTGCATTTTCTGTGTGTTTCTACCAAAAACAAAAACAAAAAATAATCCTTGTTTTCCCGCCTTCCTCGACTAGTTTAGACCAGTTTACAGGCATTGCTGTATTCTGGGCTGTGGTGTAGTTCCTGTGTTGTCCATTACCTTACTTGGATAGAAGGAAGTTTCTTTGCTCACCAGTGGGAGTGGGGAGCCTTGAGCAGCCTACCTGTCCTTGGGGAAGTGACCTCAGCACAAGAAGCTGTAGTAATTGGTTGTTTGGGACCATTTCTAGCTCTTTTGTAGTTCACTGTTTAAAATCCGCCTCTGGGCATTTTTTCTGGCTATACTGCTCAGACAAGCTCCACGTGGGTTTACAGAGTGGTCCTAGCAGCAGGGAACTCAGAAAAGCGACTACCTTCTGGATTTAAGTATCTTTGCTTTTTTCACTTGAAATAGCTTCTGTAGCTTACCTTGAACTAGCCTGAACTGTTTTTTAACTGATTGCTGCATTATTTTAAAATCTGCACTTAAAGTTACATTTTAGTCGAATTTGATCGAAAGTTTGCTTGTTTGTTTGTTTAATTTAACTGTGGAGGCTGCCCACTAAAGTGTGCTAGCCTGTGTAACTAATTTATCACTGTTTCTGCATTTTCTGTGTGTTTCTACCAAAAAACAAAAAAAAACAAAAAATAATCCTTGTTTTCCCGCCTTCCTCGACTAGTTTAGACCAGTTTACAGGCATTGCTGTATTCTGGGCTGTGGTGTAGTTCCTGTGTTGTCCATTACCTTACTTGGATAGAAGGAAGTTTCTTTGCTCACCAGTGGGAGTGGGGAGCCTTGAGCAGCCTACCTGTCCTTGGGGGAAGTGACCTCAGCACAAGAAGCTGTAGTAATTGGTTGTTTGGGACCATTTCTAGCTCTTTTGTAGTTCACTGTTTAAAATCCGCCTCTGGGCATTTTTTTCTGGCTATACTGCTCAGACAAGCTCCACGTGGGTTTACAGAGTGGTCCTAGCAGCAGGGAACTCAGAAAAGTGACTACCTTCTGGATTTAAGTATCTTTGCTTTTTTCACTTGAAATAGCTTCTGTAGCTTACTTTGAACTAGCCTGAACTGTTCAACTGATTGCTGCATTATTTTAAAATCTGCACTTAAAGTTACATTTTAGTCAAATTTGATCGAAAGTTTGCTTGTTTGTTTGTTTAATTTAACTGTGGAGGCTGCCCACTAAAGTGTGCTAGCCTGTGTAACTAATTTATCACTGTCTGTGCATTTTCTGTGTTTCTACCAAAAAACAAAAAAAAATAATCCTTGTTTTCCGCCTTCCTCGACTAGTTTAGACCAGTTTACAGGCATTGCTGTATTCTGGGCTGTGGTGTAGTTCCTGTGTTGTCCATTACCTTACTTGGATAGAAGGAAGTTTCTTTGCTCACCAGTGGGAGTGGGGAGCCTTGAGCAGCCTACCTGTCCTTGGGGAAGTGACCTCAGCACAAGAAGCTGTAGTAATTGGTTGTTTGGGACCATTTCTAGCTCTTTTGTAGTTCACTGTTTAAAATCCGCCTCTGGGCATTTTTTTCTGGCTATACTGCTCAGACAAGCTCCACGTGGGTTTACAGAGTGGTCCTAGCAGCAGGGAACTCAGAAAAGTGACTACCTTCTGGATTTAAGTATCTTTGCTTTTTTTCACTTGAAATAGCTTCTGTAGCTTACCTTGAACTAGCCTGAACTGTTTTTAACTGATTGCTGCATTATTTTAAAATCTGCACTTAAAGTTACATTTTAGTCGAATTTGATCGAAAGTTTGCTTGTTTGTTTGTTTAATTTAACTGTGGAGGCTGCCCACTAAAGTGTGCTAGCCTGTGTAACTAATTTATCACTGTTTCTGCATTTTCTGTGTGTTTCTACCAAAAACAAAAACAAAAAATAATCCTTGTTTTCCGCCTTCCTCGACTAGTTTAGACCAGTTTACAGGCATTGCTGTATTCTGGGCTGTGGTGTAGTTCCTGTGTTGTCCATTACCTTACTTGGATAGAAGGAAGTTTCTTTGCTCACCAGTGGGAGTGGGGAGCCTTGAGCAGCCTACCTGTCCTTGGGGAAGTGACCTCAGCACAAGAAGCTGTAGTAATTGGTTGTTTGGGACCATTTCTAGCTCTTTTGTAGTTCACTGTTTAAAATCCGCCTCTGGGCATTTTTTCTGGCTATACTGCTCAGACAAGCTCCACGTGGGTTTACAGAGTGGTCCTAGCAGCAGGGAACTCAGAAAAGCGACTACCTTCTGGATTTAAGTATCTTTGCTTTTTTTCACTTGAAATAGCTTCTGTAGCTTACCTTGAACTAGCCTGAACTGTTTTTAACTGATTGCTGCATTATTTTAAAATCTGCACTTAAAGTTACATTTTAGTCGAATTTGATCGAAAGTTTGCTTGTTTGTTTGTTTAATTTAACTGTGGAGGCTGCCCACTAAAGTGTGCTAGCCTGTGTAACTAATTTATCACTGTTTCTGCATTTTCTGTGTGTTTCTACCAAAAACAAAAACAAAAAATAATCCTTGTTTTCCGCCTTCCTCGACTAGTTTAGACCAGTTTACAGGCATTGCTGTATTCTGGGCTGTGGTGTAGTTCCTGTGTTGTCCATTACCTTACTTGGATAGAAGGAAGTTTCTTTGCTCACCAGTGGGAGTGGGGAGCCTTGAGCAGCCTACCTGTCCTTGGGGAAGTGACCTCAGCACAAGAAGCTGTAGTAATTGGTTGTTTGGGACCATTTCTAGCTCTTTTGTAGTTCACTGTTTAAAATCCGCCTCTGGGCATTTTTTCTGGCTATACTGCTCAGACAAGCTCCACGTGGGTTTACAGAGTGGTCCTAGCAGCAGGGAACTCAGAAAAGTGACTACCTTCTGGATTTAAGTATCTTTGCTTTTTTTCACTTGAAATAGCTTCTGTAGCTTACCTTGAACTAGCCTGAACTGTTTTTAACTGATTGCTGCATTATTTTAAAATCTGCACTTAAAGTTACATTTTAGTCGAATTTGATCGAAAGTTTGCTTGTTTGTTTGTTTAATTTAACTGTGGAGGCTGCCCACTAAAGTGTGCTAGCCTGTGTAACTAATTTATCACTGTTTCTGCATTTTCTGTGTGTTTCTACCAAAAAAAAAAAACAAAAAAAATCCTTGTTTTCCCGCCTTCCTCGACTAGTTTAGACCAGTTTACAGGCATTGCTGTATTCTGGGCTGTGGTGTAGTTCCTGTGTTGTCCATTACCTTACTTGGATAGAAGGAAGTTTCTTTGCTCACCAGTGGGAGTGGGGAGCCTTGAGCAGCCTACCTGTCCTTGGGGAAGTGACCTCAGCACAAGAAGCTGTAGTAATTGGTTGTTTGGGACCATTTCTAGCTCTTTTGTAGTTCACTGTTTAAAATCCGCCTCTGGGCATTTTTTCTGGCTATACTGCTCAGACAAGCTCCACGTGGGTTTACAGAGTGGTCCTAGCAGCAGGGAACTCAGAAAAGCGACTACCTTCTGGATTTAAGTATCTTTGCTTTTTTCACTTGAAATAGCTTCTGTAGCTTACCTTGAACTAGCCTGAACTGTTTTTTAACTGATTGCTGCATTATTTTAAAATCTGCACTTAAAGTTACATTTTAGTCGAATTTGATCGAAAGTTTGCTTGTTTGTTTGTTTAATTTAACTGTGGAGGCTGCCCACTAAAGTGTGCTAGCCTGTGTAACTAATTTATCACTGTTTCTGCATTTTCTGTGTGTTTCTACCAAAAAACAAAAACAAAAAATAATCCTTGTTTTCCCGCCTTCCTCGACTAGTTTAGACCAGTTTACAGGCATTGCTGTATTCTGGGCTGTGGTGTAGTTCCTGTGTTGTCCATTACCTTACTTGGATAGAAGGAAGTTTCTTTGCTCACCAGTGGGAGTGGGGAGCCTTGAGCAGCCTACCTGTCCTTGGGGAAGTGACCTCAGCACAAGAAGCTGTAGTAATTGGTTGTTTGGGACCATTTCTAGCTCTTTTGTAGTTCACTGTTTAAAATCCGCCTCTGGGCATTTTTTTCTGGCTATACTGCTCAGACAAGCTCCACGTGGGTTTACAGAGTGGTCCTAGCAGCAGGGAACTCAGAAAAGTGACTACCTTCTGGATTTAAGTATCTTTGCTTTTTTTCACTTGAAATAGCTTCTGTAGCTTACCTTGAACTAGCCTGAACTGTTTTTAACTGATTGCTGCATTATTTTAAAATCTGCACTTAAAGTTACATTTTAGTCGAATTTGATCGAAAGTTTGCTTGTTTGTTTGTTTAATTTAACTGTGGAGGCTGCCCACTAAAGTGTGCTAGCCTGTGTAACTAATTTATCACTGTTTCTGCATTTTCTGTGTGTTTCTACCAAAAACAAAAAAAAAAAATAATCCTTGTTTTCCGCCTTCCTCGACTAGTTTAGACCAGTTTACAGGCATTGCTGTATTCTGGGCTGTGGTGTAGTTCCTGTGTTGTCCATTACCTTACTTGGATAGAAGGAAGTTTCTTTGCTCACCAGTGGCAGTGGGGAGCCTTGAGCAGCCTACCTGTCCTTGGGGAAGTGACCTCAGCACAAGAAGCTGTAGTAATTGGTTGTTTGGGACCATTTCTAGCTCTTTTGTAGTTCACTGTTTAAAATCCGCCTCTGGGCATTTTTTTCTGGCTATACTGCTCAGACAAGCTCCACGTGGGTTTACAGAGTGGTCCTAGCAGCAGGGAACTCAGAAAAGTGACTACCTTCTGGATTTAAGTATCTTTGCTTTTTTTCACTTGAAATAGCTTCTGTAGCTTACCTTGAACTAGCCTGAACTGTTTTTAACTGATTGCTGCATTATTTTAAAATCTGCACTTAAAGTTACATTTTAGTCGAATTTGATCGAAAGTTTGCTTGTTTGTTTGTTTAATTTAACTGTGGAGGCTGCCCACTAAAGTGTGCTAGCCTGTGTAACTAATTTATCACTGTTTCTGCATTTTCTGTGTGTTTCTACCAAAAACAAAAAACAAAAAATAATCCTTGTTTTCCGCCTTCCTCGACTAGTTTAGACCAGTTTACAGGCATTGCTGTATTCTGGGCTGTGGTGTAGTTCCTGTGTTGTCCATTACCTTACTTGGATAGAAGGAAGTTTCTTTGCTCACCAGTGGGAGTGGGGAGCCTTGAGCAGCCTACCTGTCCTTGGGGAAGTGACCTCAGCACAAGAAGCTGTAGTAATTGGTTGTTTGGGACCATTTCTAGCTCTTTTGTAGTTCACTGTTTAAAATCCGCCTCTGGGCATTTTTTCTGGCTATACTGCTCAGACAAGCTCCACGTGGGTTTACAGAGTGGTCCTAGCAGCAGGGAACTCAGAAAAGTGACTACCTTCTGGATTTAAGTATCTTTGCTTTTTTTCACTTGAAATAGCTTCTGTAGCTTACCTTGAACTAGCCTGAACTGTTTTTAACTGATTGCTGCATTATTTTAAAATCTGCACTTAAAGTTACATTTTAGTCGAATTTGATCGAAAGTTTGCTTGTTTGTTTGTTTAATTTAACTGTGGAGGCTGCCCACTAAAGTGTGCTAGCCTGTGTAACTAATTTATCACTGTTTCTGCATTTTCTGTGTGTTTCTACCAAAAAAACAAAAAAAAAAAATAATCCTTGTTTTCCCGCCTTCCTCGACTAGTTTAGACCAGTTTACAGGCATTGCTGTATTCTGGGCTGTGGTGTAGTTCCTGTGTTGTCCATTACCTTACTTGGATAGAAGGAAGTTTCTTTGCTCACCAGTGGGAGTGGGGAGCCTTGAGCAGCCTACCTGTCCTTGGGGGAAGTGACCTCAGCACAAGAAGCTGTAGTAATTGGTTGTTTGGGACCATTTCTAGCTCTTTTGTAGTTCACTGTTTAAAATCCACCTCTGGGCATTTTTTTCTGGCTATACTGCTCAGACAAGCTCCACGTGGGTTTACAGAGTGGTCCTAGCAGCAGGGAACTCAGAAAAGCGACTACCTTCTGGATTTAAGTATCTTTGCTTTTTTCACTTGAAAT
The DNA here is from genome assembly GCF_019279795.1 of Protopterus annectens. Taxonomy (NCBI): domain Eukaryota; kingdom Metazoa; phylum Chordata; order Ceratodontiformes; family Protopteridae; genus Protopterus; species Protopterus annectens. Next base: position 660,470,116 of record NC_056745.1, on the reverse strand, counting down.
AGCTTCTGTAGCTTACCTTGAACTAGCCTGAACTGTTTTTAACTGATTGCTGCATTATTTTAAAATCTGCACTTAAAGTTACATTTTAGTCGAATTTGATCGAAAGTTTGCTTGTTTGTTTGTTTAATTTAACTGTGGAGGCTGCCCACTAAAGTGTGCTAGCCTGTGTAACTAATTTATCACTGTTTCTGCATTTTCTGTGTGTTTCTACCAAAAACAAAAACAAAAAATAATCCTTGTTTTCCGCCTTCCTCGACTAGTTTAGACCAGTTTACAGGCATTGCTGTATTCTGGGCTGTGGTGTAGTTCCTGTGTTGTCCATTACCTTACTTGGATAGAAGGAAGTTTCTTTGCTCACCAGTGGGAGTGGGGAGCCTTGAGCAGCCTACCTGCCCTTGGTCGAAGTGACCTCCGCACAAGAAGCTGTAGTAATTGGTTGTTTGGGACCATTTCTAGCTCTTTTGTAGTTCACTGTTTAAAATCCGCCTCTGGGCATGTTTTCTGGCTATACTGCTCAGACAAGCTCAACGTGGGTTTACAGAGTGGTCCTAGCAGCAGGAACTCAGAAAAGCGACTACCTTCTGGATTTAAGTATCTTTGCTTTTTTTCACTTGAAATAGCTTCTGTAGCTTACCTTGAACTAGCCTGAACTGTTTTTTAACTGATTGCTGCATTATTTTAAAATCTGCACTTAAAGTTACATTTTAGTCGAATTTGATCGAAAGGTTGCTTGTTTGTTTGTTTAATTTAACTGTGGAGGCTGCCCACTAAAGTGTGCTAGCCTGTGTAACTAATTTATCACTGTTTCTGCATTTTCTGTGTGTTTCTACCAAAAAACAAAAAAACAAAAAATAATCCTTGATTTCCCGCCTTCCTCGACTAGTTTAGACCAGTTTACAGGCATTGCTGTATTCTGGGCTGTGGTGTAGTTCCTGTGTTGTCCATTACCTTACTTGGATAGAAGGAAGTTTCTTTGCTCACCAGTGGGAGTGGGGAGCCTTGAGCAGCCTACCTGTCCTTGGGGAAGTGACCTCAGCACAAGAAGCTGTAGTAATTGGTTGTTTGGGACCATTTCTAGCTCTTTTGTAGTTCACTGTTTAAAATCCACGTTTGCATGGCTTTTCGTGGTCGTGCGCATAGCGCAGTGCCAGTTAAACTTTTTCTGGCTCCGCCAAGTCTGCTCTTCAAATTTTCCCTTAAGGAAGCTCTACTCTTAGTATAACCAGACTACTCACTGTATTATAAGCCTAGCACTTGTTCTCAATACTTCTCTACTAAGTAAGCACTCTCGTACTAAGTAAAGCACTACATCTACTTACCACCCCTGTGAATACCCACTTCCCTTAAAGGTATACCACTCCCTTATACTGTTCTAGCATGTTGAGTGGTAGATTACTGGCGTCGTCTCCAGTTCAGCTGGTCAATCTGGGCATCTTGAGACAATGCTACAATTGTCTCATGTACACAGACAACCCTCTCCTCCTCCCAACAAACACAAATACATGTGAGAGATGCAACTATATAGCCAAACTGGAGGCTGAACTCTCTCAACTCAGGGCTGGCATGACCAGACAGGAGGAGATGGCAACCACACACACAACAATCCCAGTCCCACATAGACCTACCACAACTGCAAACCAAACACATAAAAACACAAAGACATACTCGGAGGCTCTAATAAAAAACTTACCAAAACAACAGAGGCTCCCAAAGCAGACATCCAAAAATCCACCACCTCAAAACAAAACACATGCAACACATACTTCAATAAATCAGTGTGTCGACCAATCGCAGCCCTTAAGGCCAAACACCTTGCCTGATACACTAGTAATAGGTGACTCCATAGTCAGACACACTGATGTCCCACTGACCAGGCTGAACAAGGAGAAGGTGACTGTGAGCTGTCTATGCGGAGCTAGGATCCGCCACATAACACACGCACTCAGGTCACTCCAAAGCAAGTACAAATATGACTCCGTCATTGTCCATGCTGGTGTGAATGACCTGAGACGTACCTCCCTGGACTACATGAAAAGAGACATAGAGGAGCTCTCTGATTATGTAGCCCAGGCTGGTATGACCCTGACCCTGAGCAGCATCTTGCCCTCACCAAGAATGATACCACAATACAAAGACAAGATGATCAGCTTTAACAATTGGCTCAAGTACTGGTGTCATTCTAAGGGGATCCAATGTCTGTCTGCCTGGGATGATATGTTGGACAAGCCACGCTGCTTCACAAGGGATGGCTTACACCTGTCACCACTGGGCTTCCGGATATTGGCTAAGGCTCTTGCCACCCCATAGTGCCTTTTTAGGCAAGGCTCAAAAGACAAACCCACCTCCTTAGAAAACAAAATGGAAAAACTAAGGGTAATGCTGCTCAATGCCAGAAGTCTAAATCTCAAGATGCAGGCACTTGATGCACTCCTCAGCATGGAGAACATCGACATCTGTGCAGTAACTGAAACCTGGTTCAAGGCTCCTGAGAGCACCCCAGCGCTGCCAGGCTATACCTCGTATCATGCTTTTCAGCCCCAAAACCCGGTCCGAACCACAAAGGGAGGGGGGGGAGTGTCCATATTCATAAAGGACACCCACACCTCCAGGTTAGTAGCAACACATGAAGCATCAGAGACCATACAGGTGCAACTAACCATAGGCAAAACTGCTATACAACTGGTAGCATGTTACAGACCACCCTCCCAATCTCAAGAACCCCACTCAGCCTTCCTGAAGACATTGGAGGATATGAATGTATCACAAAATACCATCATACTGGGAGACTTCAACTACCCAAACATAGATTGGGTACATTATTCTAGCCCTAATACCCTAGCCCAAAGGTTCCTGGAATTCATAAATTCAAATGCACTGGAACAACTAGTCACCTCTCCCACTAGGGGAGATAATATACTAGACCTGATCATCACAAACATGGGGACAAAATGCTCCACACCGGAAGTATACCCCTCACTAGTGAGATCTGACCACAAACTAATCACCCTGGATATACATATCCCACCTCCACCCCAGCACAAAAGACCACAGTGAAAAACTTCTCAAAAGCAGACTTCACTCTTCTTAAGACTGAGATGGTATCCTTTAAGCCCACTGTGCCAGTGGATACCACATCCCACAATGCCGAATCCTTCACAAATGCTTTCTATGGACATCTCCAAGAATGCATGGATCATGCAATCCCAAACAAATCCAAGTCCCTCTCCACCAAATGTAAGCATCCTGTCTGGTGGACCTCAGCCATAAACAAATTGTATAACAAAGAAGGAAGCTACTGCACGTCAGAGTGAAATCCCATGAAGGGAAGACATCTCTGATCAACATTAGCAGAAAACTACGTTCTCTCATAAAAACATCCAAGGCAAACTTTGAGAGAAAAATCGCTAAGGACACTAAAGATAACCACAAAGCCTTCTTCAGCTATGTTAGAAACCTGGGCGGAAACCCTCAGATATGCTCAGAGTTGGTTCACAACAACAAAAAATACACTGAACCCACAGATATTGCTAACATTCTGGCTGACAGGTTCAGTGCAAATTTCTCGCCTCCTTCACCCCCAAAAGAAGAAATACTTATCCCAGCTGAATGTAATCTCCCTGTCATCTCAGATGTCCAAGTGAGAACCGCCCTAAACAAAGCAAAAAACACAGCATCAATGGGACCTGACGGTATCCTGGGGTGCGTGTTACGTGAACTCCAAGAGGAGCTAAACCCACACATAAAAATGCTATTTAACCTTAGCCTTACTTCGGGATATGTACCTGAACACTGGCGTACAGCAACAGTGGTCCCACTCCACAAGGGGGTGCCTCTACAGACCCTGGAAACTACCGCCCCATAAGCTTAACTAGCCTGGTCTGCAAAGCTATGGAAAGAATCATTATGGAACTCATAAACAGAGACATAGGGGACCTACAGACACTTGACCCCACCCAGTTCGGCTTTGTAAAGGGCAGATCCTGCCTTTTAAACCTGGTTGACTTTTTCGAAACAGTCACTAGAGCCATTGATGAGGGCAAAGCAGTCCATACAGCATACCTGGACTTGGCTAAGGCCTTCGACACAATACCCCACTCAGGCATCATAGATAAGCTAAACAGCTTAAAAGTAAACCCTTATGTCACTAGATGGGTTGCAAACTGGCTAAAGGACAGAACCCATAAAGTTAAAATCGCTGGAGCAATGTCAGACTCAAAGCCAGTCACAAGTGGTGTCCCACAGGGATCTGTCCTGGGACCCCTCTTGTTCGGCATTTATTTCTCAGATGTTAAAGCAAACATGGGAGGGCTGTGGCTGACAAAGTTCACAGATGACTGCAAACTAGGTGCCATAGTCGATACACCAGCAGACACACACATCCTACAAAAGGCCTCACTGAAACGGACAACTGGTGCCGTAGTCACGGCCTTAAACTAAATGCCCAAAAATGTATAGTCATCCCTTTTGGAAAAAACAAAGTACCCACAAATTATCACATAGACAGCAACCCACTGAGTATGGAAAAAGTAATCAGAGACCTAGGGACCCAAGTAGACAGCGACCTCTCATTTGACACCCACGTTGCCAAAGTGGTTAGAAAAACATTCTACCTTGCACACCTCATCATGAAGGGATTCACATCCAGATCCAAGGATGTCATTGTACCCCTATATTCCTCCCTCATCAGACCCATGATTGAGTACAATGCCCCATTTGGTATGTACCTCACCCGGCACTTGCAACAGCTGGAGAGACCACAAAAGTACCTCACCAAAAGGATCAAGGGTCTCCAACATATGTCTTATTCTGCCAGACTAAAGAAACTTCAGCTCTATTCAGTAGCATACCACCTGCTCAGAGGTGATCTCTGCCTGACGTACAAGGCCATGTCCAATCAGGATCTGATGGACATGCTCCACCTCAAAAATCCAAATCCATCAGGACCACGAGAGCTAAAGACTTAAACCTCGGCACAAGTATGAATAGGACATGCTGGAGGGATAGATTCATAACCCAGAGGCTTCCCATGCTTTGGAACAGGATCCCAGTTCGTATTAGGCAGAGCCCCTCACTGACTCTCTTCAAGAGAAATCTTGATGAGTGGATGGGAGATCGTAAGTTTACCCCAGGGGTCACATCTGTGTCACTGCTAGACAGGGGCACAGTAAACTAATTCTATTATATAAGGGGACCTTCATTGTGTCACTACTAGACAGAGGCACAGTATTCTGGATTTATTCTGTACATTTTTGTACCATTTCATGGGGTGGCAAAAGCCACATCACTATGGCTAGGCTTACAAATGCCCCAGGGCAGATAGCCTAGTACTATACTATGAAACTATTTCATCCTTTCACTAAGCACCCAGAGCTTGTAAGCAGAGGTGAGGCTGGGAATTTAGACTGACTGCTAACCTGAGAGCCTCACGTTTAGACTTGTGTCTAGTATTCCTTGTGAGGGCGAAGGCCGAGGTACCAGAATTCAATAAAGAGCAAAGTGGTTTCATCGCTGTTGGGCTGCTATTTTTTGTTCACCTAGTGTTTTTGTTGTGTCTTGTTTCCCCAGCACACTTTCACATAACACCTGCACTATTAAATATGCTGGACCAGTCAGTCTCCTGCTCCCCTCTACTGTCAGTTGTGAGCAAGACACAAACTCCAGCTGAGGTAGCTCTTCCATCCTTGTCTAAAGAGAGTAATACACTGTCTTCTGGGAGAGCAGTTTAGCCTCTGATTTGGAGAGACTTATTTCAGTAAGTCACTTCTCACTCAGCAGAGAATTTAATTATTTAGTTTTGATCACTGGTCAATCTCACTAAGTGTAGCCCACTTTTAGTGCAGATCTGAGGTGGCATTCATGCTAACTAGAGAAAATGTCAACAGGACACCAGGAAACTCTCCCCTTCTTCTTCCTACCTTGAAGATATTATGGTCAGTAGGTGATGTTTCCTTGGCATGTGATTTCAGATGGAGGCTAGTTTGTGATAGACTACAGGATAAGTCTCTTATGAAATAGAACGTTGTAGGGGAGACAGAATACTTATCTCTAGGAAGAGAAGACAATTAGGCATGTATTCAAGGAATGTCAAATGATGAAGGGTAATGACAACATTGATTTCATGAAAACTGAAGGTAGCCATACCTCTCAACTGACCCTGGTTTTGACTCAAATGTTAGCTCTGTCCCTCTTAATCCCTACTAAAATTGGTGATGTTTGGTGAAAAGGTAGTGACTTACACTTAATAAGTAATGATAATACTTAAAGTTATAGATTTCTTTTACTTCAGAAAATGTATACTAATTCACATTCTGTTGTTCTGTCAATGTTTCAAGTTAACAGTACTAATATTTTAAAATTGTCCCTGATTATTTTTGGATTTGTCTTTGGATTTGTCCCTGAATCTGTTGAGGTTTGTCCCTGATTGGTTGAGAGCTAAGAAGGTAGCATTTTTGAGAGAACTAAGTATGGAAAATATTATGCATGTTTATTCATACCTCTCAATTTCCAGATATTGAAAATCTGGACAAAGGCTCTTGAAAAATAGATACATCCAGGTAAGAAGCAAAAACAGACAACTAATTAGCCTAACATCTGCATACCTATCATAACCCCTCCCACTTTAAAACACTGACAAAATGATGCAAAATATTAATATGATAGTACTATAGAATAATCATTGATATTTGCACTGTGTACATGGCATAGTGATACACAGTGACATATCAGTTATACAAATAAGCATCATTTTCATATTTTTATATTTCAACAAACAAGGACTCTTAAAGGTACTTACTGCTGTCATGTGAAAAGTCAAGTCTGGTTAAGCAAAATAAATCCGTCAATATGTGTCTAGGTTCCACATATAATTCTGGGTTTGTGTTTATTATATTATAGCATTGCTGTAAAGATTGTGAATGCACTGACTTTTTCTATAACTAAACAATGCTTCTAATTAAATCCATGTCATTGAGTTCATACAGTACTCAGTTTTAGTGTAAACTACATTCCTACGTGGAGGGTTCATAACAGCAAAGACAAGCAAGTCAGAGAGATACATGCACACACACAAACATACCCCACAGAAACAACCACTAAAAAAGGCAAGGGGCAAGAGGCTTACAGTCATAAGGCATTCACACTCTCATGCCAGACACCAGTAATCTGTTACAATCTTGTTCCCATGTTAATATAATAATTATACAATGACCCCCCATTAAATATTCAAAAACGTGCACGCTGATTGGTCAGCGTGCACGTTGTAAATCAGAGTTATAGTAATGGAAAAAGGTCCGGTTGCCCAGACTTTTTCCATTACTATAACTCTTTTTGTTTTTACAGCAACGGAGAACGCAAGATGTCCGTTGCTTCACACTGTTTCGCTATGTTAAACAAGTTTAACATAGCGAGACAGCTTTAAAAAAGCAACGGATATTCTCCATTGCTTTTTTTAAAGCTGTCTCGCTATGTTAAACTCATTTAACATAGCGAAACAGTTTTTAAAAAGCAACGGAGATCTTGCTTTCTCCGTTGCTTTTGCCCACAGCTCTGATGTACTGCATAGGCATGCACATGCGCAGTACATCAGAACTGCCGCAGAATACCAGACAGCTGTGGAAGGGCAGCAGGGAGGCATTATATAATGCCATTATTTAAGAAAAGTAATTTTTTTTTTCTTAAATAATGTCATTGTATAATAGCAATAACTCACTTCTGGGTGTGGATAATGCTGGATTTACCCATGGTTGGCTTTGTTTGGCCACTCGGGCTTCGCCCTCATGACCAAACCACACCAACAGTGGGTAAATCCAGCATTACCCACACCCAGGCATGGGTTATTGCTATAGTAACATTTTGAGTAATGCTTTTCGTTTATGATTTTTCAAATTGATGCTGGGTGGCACTACTGAAAAAACTCAAAATAAAATACAACTTTTCATATTAGAATGTTTCCATCTGAGAGATCATTCTTTTGTTATTTTTAACATTGAAGTTAAGCAGATAAGCCACAACATACAGAGATACAGCAAAAACTGCTCTATTTGGTGGAAAGTCAGTTGCTCATTGTCAGGGGCATATACTTCTCACACACACAAAATATTTCCAAACAGTTAAGTTTCACAAAAATCAACCACGGAAGAGGATAGAATGTTCTACAAATACCATTTTCATTTGATATGTGCTGAAGTAAACAAAAAGACGTGTGCATTCAAAACAACTGATGCCAGAAGAGAGCTCCAAAAATCCCCAGGAAATTGTTGTAGAGGTGGACTATGGGAGCTAAGACTGGAGGAATCTGAATTGTTGTGGCAGCTGAGGACTAATGCTTATGCCCCACCAGGGCTTAATGAATATTGTTCTATCAGATGTATGCTGAAGTTAAAATCTTTGGAAAGATAATACAGGAAGGAATACTGTTTCCCACATTGTCAGCTGCATTTGCTTAATACAAGTCACAATATGTATTTTCAAATGACTTTTTACCTATTTTTGCTAGCTATTTTAACATGCTTGTTTATGTTTTCTGCATAGGGTGGAAGTAATTTTTATAGAAACTACATTGGGATTTTAAAGGAATGTCTCATTTAATTAATTGAATTCTAAATTGTCTAATTAGTAGGCTTGTATAACTGTGATGTTTCTTGGGAAATGTTGTGTGATGAAATTCATTGTGTATTGTGAATGAACCAAAGAGCTTACAATAAATTCCTGGGGGGGTTTGGAGCACTCTTCTGGCATCATTTGTCTTATTAGTTGGTTCATAACTTGTTGGTTTTTGGTGCATTCAAAACCATGCTAACTGCAATATTTTGGCATGTTCCAATTCCATTTCTGGATATAAATAGTACAAAATAACCAAACTAAATTAATCAGCAATACAGTGTAACAATTCAATTTCTCCTATCTTCTTTTTCTATTAAAAGTGTTTGAGTCATAACTCCAGGCTTAATCCAAAACTCGGTCAGTAGCTGTCATATATGCTTTTATGCAGAGATGGATGTGGGGTGAAATAGGCTAGACATATATCAGCATTGCATGCTACTAGATAGCTGAGAGTAGTGAAACATTATTCAGAGATTTATAGCTGGTACTAAGAAGTTTAATTAGAATCTTCCCATTGCTGCAGTCTGTGAGCTATTTACACATAAAGATCTGGATGATGGTTTTTGCCAAGAGTGTAGGAAATGCAGTTGGAGACGGTATAATATTTAGATGATTAGAAATATTTTACATCCTACTATCTATGGTACATAGGATTAATGTTTTCAGAACCTGTCTTTGTGTGAACCTGCCTTCACTTATTTAACTATAGATATGCAGTGCATTTATCAGGACTGCAGAGGTTAGTTGAGCTTAATTTCTAATGGTTATTTTCTATTCACAGAAATTTGTGTGCATAGCCATTCTGTCAAATGTATCATGCCAGCATTATGAAACACTGTAAAAGTACATAGCAGGGCAGACTTCTGGAGTTCTTTCGGTTTCCATCAGCTCATGCAAGAGAACAGATTCTCCCTTGAGTTGATACTAGGTTGGATCAGATAATTCAGATTTGTGCTTTGCTTGCACTCTCACCTCGCATGATATAGTCATGGTTATGACACTAGTTATGTCATCACATCAGTGCTGTTATCGGGCTAGACATGTGGGCTGATGATGTGATTGCTGGTGAGGGTGAGTTAGACTGTTGTTGTTTGTCTTTCGGCTTTTTCCCGGTAAGGGGTCACCACAGCGGAACTCCGGTCCGCTAATGATTGGCAGTAGATTTTTACGAAATGCCAAGGTGCCAGCTCGACGCCCAACCTTCAACGAAGGCATGCCCATTTATGCACGCATGTCTTTCGAACGCTACCCAACCACGGGGAGGACATGCAGACTCCATACAGAAGGCACTCCCAAGCCAAGCCGAGAATTGAACGGGAGAACCTCTTGCTGTAATAGTTAATAATTTAAAGGAACCACTTGAATTTCATGGCATCATGCTGTTTTAAGGTTAAATTTGCTATTTTATGGTAAATGCTGGACAGTGGAATGATATGTTGACAATCACAAATTAATTTTATTTAACTCTTTATACCTCTCTGTTCTCTTGAGTATTTAAAATGTTTTCTCTCTGCATGGCTAAATTAGTTATCCTTTCTTCCATTTAGGTCCTTCCTTTCACTTTTTTTCTGCTTTTATTAGTATTCTTTTACTCCTGCATTTTTTTTGTTTCATAAATGTATGTTTCAGGGAAGGCTTTTATACCGATTTGCTCTACTGATCATAGTTATTTTGCATTTTTTATTTTAAAATTAATTTCATATACAGGATTTTTGCTTGTGTGTCAGCAGTAAAGATATTTCTTCACAGTTCTTCAGTATCACATTAAAGTCTGTCTGAGCTTTTCCAGAGCACTATTCCACTTTATACATTTGCCATCCTGAAATCCAAAACGTTCACTTTATATTGACTAGATGCACTCAAATCTGATAGTGAATTACACTAAGTGATCACTTGTTCCCAAATGTCAACCCTTCCAAATGTGAGACTTTCTCTCCCTTTCCATCCAAAACAGCTTTTTCTCAGGTAGATTAAGAACCATCTCTTGAAGGACTACAGTTTGCAGGAAAACAGAAATTGTCATATTCTTTAACATGGTATTCCAGAATTTTGACTTATATTTGCTACCACCCAACTGGAAGATGGGAAAACACTTTCTGACTATGGCATTCAGGATAAATCCATATTGATGGCAGTCTTGCGTTTACAGGCAGGAGGTGTATAATTCCATATCTGTATGAGGTGGCAAGACAGCTAATTGTGTATTTTACACAAAGCAGCTTAATTGGATTTGCAAATAAGTTTTTGATGCACTTATTTTTTCTGAGTATGTTGTATGCTTTAAAGGAATGTCTTACCAATATCCTTATGTGCAAAATTTATTTTGCTAAGATTCTATATCACTAACTTTCCAGCTAGTAAATAGTATTTGTTATTTGTAACACAGTTGTGATAATACAGTCTAGAAACTGTTAAGACAGATAAACTTATTTAGTCTTCAGAAGTTCAGGCCAAAACAGAGGGTCTATGGCTAAGCTTGCTGATGACTGCAAATTAGGTACAATTATTGAATCCCCAAACAATGTCAATATACTTCAACAGGGAGTTGATTGGTGCCAAACCATGGACTTAATGCATTCTTTAATAATGAGTTTATCATCCCCTTTGGTAAAAACGATATCCCTGCACACTATCATATAAATAATAATACAATATGTAACAACTCAGTAGTGAGAGACTTGGGAACCCATGTTGACTGTAGCCTAAACTTTAACCATCATGCATCTACTGTGGTAAGGAAGGCATTCTGTGTTGCACACCTCATTAGAAAAGGCATTGCCTCAAGAGCGAAAAGAGGTCATAACACCCCTGTACTCGACCTTCATCAGGCCAATAATTGAGAACAATGACCATTTTGTTATGCACCTAACCAGGCACCTGCAGCAACTTGACAGACCTCAGAGATTTCTAACCAAGAAAATTCAGGGTCTCCAGCACATGTCATACACTGACAGACTGAAGTCACTGTCACCGTACTCAGTAGCGTACTTAGAAGAGACTTGTGCCTGGCCTACAACACCAGCTCTAATCAAAACCTAATGGTAATGGTGCACATCTGCAAGTCAAATGAGGCAAGGTTCACCTGCTCCAGGGACCTTAACCTGGCCAGCAACATAAATAAGACCTACTGGACAGACAGACATGTCTTTTAGAGGTTGCCACTCCTCTAGAGTAGGCTACCAGTTCACATCAAACAAAGCCCCTCTATGACCCTGTTTAAGCATAGCCTGGATGTCTGGATGGGAAATTGTAAATTCCTGCTGGGGATTTCACTTATGAGCATTCTAGATATGGGCAGTCATTGCTAACTAAGATCTCGAGTTTAGGCAAGATTCTCTATATTGTGTTTCTCTAGTATTATATTGGGTACACACAGCTAGGCTTATAAAGACCTTCGGGTTAATAGCCCAGTAATCACCTATGAACCTATAACTGCAGACTACATGCTTCAGTTAACATCTGGCAAATGAAAACCCTTTTTTCCGGTGCCCTAAGGTCACCTCCCACATTTTTTATCTTCTACCTTTCCATAAATGGGCTGCGTTAATATGAATGTGCAAATTGTGCAGGATTTTCCTGTTCTTGTTTTCAGTACAACTCGTAGTACCTCCTCTGTTCCATGTGTTCTCATTTTGGTTTGTTGTTGGGGTCCCTTTTATTACAGAGATAGATACACTCGCAGCTTGCACCTTTGAGTATTAGCCTCATTGTCTGCAACTCTTTCATCATTCTCTGTGTTCTGTATTTTTCCTCACAGTAGTTAGGCCTTGCTTTCACACAGAAATTTCCATTTTAGGCTTATTTTCTTAATGGTTTAACAAAACTGTGAGCAATGATACTCCTCACCTCAGTTTTTTTCCTTTCTGTCTCATTTGACTCATCCATGTATATATTACCTCTGGTGTTTTCTGCTATGACTGCATTCCAGTTTGCAGTACATTTCAGTTTCACATCTTTCAAGCTCTGACTCTGTATAGGCCTTTATTTGGCCTTGTCATTAATGTGTGTGTGTGTGGCACCTTTATTTCTCCAGCAGTTTGGAATCCACCACCCCCTTCTGTTAGAAACATTACTCAATTATTTAAAAAAAAAATAAAGCAACCATGCTGACAAGATGAGGTACATCAGAATAAGAAACAAATAAATAGAGTAAAATATGGCTGTTTTATTTAACTTTAAGGACCAAGTTGCCAAATCATGTTGAAGTCTTCTTTGTCACTGACATCTTTTTTCCTAAATGATAGCATTATCATGACACATTTGGTCTACTTCCTATCAGTCTAGGATTCCCAGTCTAGGATTCCCTTTGACATGCTATGATGCTCTTGACTAATGGATGAAACGGTTCCTGTTGTTGAACCGTACCAGCCTGCCATTATGCAATCACCCTGAGATAATTTTCCTCATTCCTTGGTCAGACATTTTTCCACAGTTGTAGAAGTGTTAATTAAATCCTCTTGAGCTGTGTAACTCTGAAGTTTCCTTTCTGTTCCTTAACTCTGGGTCTGCTTCTACTATAGATTTGCTGGAATAAAGAGTGATTTATAGTGTTCTGATTTTCTAGGGTCTTTCTAATGGGAGTGAAGCTCCTCCCATCATAGTGTTCAGTCAGGCTCTGATAAATTCCAACTGTTGAGTTGGTTCTAGATGTGACTTTTCGTAATTTACAGTGATGCCTAAGGTAGTACAAAGATGGGGGGTGTAATCTCTTGCCCTTAGGAGTTGAGACCTGGTGGCAGCAGTGAGGAGCCAGTTGTCAAGCTAAGGAAAAACTTGCTACTCTAGCAGTCTGAAATGAGCTGCTACCACTGCCATGCATTTGGTTAACATCCTGGGGGCTGTGGTGAGATCAAAGGGCAGTGCTCTGAACTGATAATGACTGTCTCCCAGCTGGAAGTGCAGGAATCTTCTGGAGTGTTTGTCCATTTTTATGTGATAATACATATCCTGAAGGTCTACTGAGCACATCCAAATGCCTTTTTCCAAGAACAGAAGTATTGATTGAACTGAGACCATCCAGAACTTGGTTTGTTGAACCAACTTGTTGAACTGGCTGAGATCCAAGATGGGTCTCCAGTCCCTTGTCCTTTTCGGCAGTCAAAAGAATCTTGAGTAAAATCCGGATCCTTTCTGGTCTGGGGGGGACTTCTTGAATGACACTTTTGTCGAGCAGTTTTTGAATTTCTGAAACTGCTGCCTCCCTGTGACTGGGTGGAACATCTGGGAATCTTTTTTGTAGCCAGGTGGATTGGTGCATGGATAAATGCCCCTGACTGCCTCCAGAGGAAGGCAACTGGGCCTCCATTAAAGAGCATTGGTAGGAGTCACCAGAGAAGTAATCCTTGGACCCCTGGTTCTGTTGGCCACATCTGCCTCTGTACCAGCATCTTCCATTGTTACCCCCCCCACCCACCCTGGGAGAAGCCTTTGCCATGTGAGTCATGAAAAGGCCCCTGGAACTTTTTGAAGCATATCATTCCATTTCTATGGTTCCTAGAGTAGGGCCATTGAGGAGTGGAGAAGTGTACGACCATGGCAGGCCTTTCTCACATCTGGCTAGTGTGTCCTTCACTTTAGCTCCAAAGACGAATGATCCGTCAAATGGAGCATTGACGAACCAAGATTTAAATGGTTCCACAAAGTCACACAAGCACATTCAGGTGTGTCTCTTGATGGTCTTGATGGCTATGCCTGAACCCACTGCTCTTGTCATCCCTTCAACTGCATGAGTGATAAGCCTCATGGATGAGTTGGCTGTCAATTCAAGGGTGGCGAGCTGAGAGGCAACTTTATTTCAAACCCATTCTGCTACTGCTCCTGCAAGAGTAAATGAAAGTTCTTTGATTAGCTCTCTCTGTAGTCTAGTGAAATGCACCATATAATTCAAAGACCTGAGAGCGAAGGTCAATGAAGCATATATGTGCTTCCCAAATCTATCCATCATCCTAGACTCCTTGTTAGGAGGATGGATAGTAGGACTCTGTTCTGCAAGTTCCTTCTTTCTGGCTGCCGCTATCACCATGGCATCAATTGGGATACCCTTGGCCCACTGCTGTTCATCCTTAGGAGCAGATAAAATTCGGTCAGTTCTCTTGGGGATTGGTTCAATGGATGCCGGAATCTTCCAGGCCCGCTGAGCAATAAGTTTAATAAGATCATCAGCGGGAAGAGAGATCCAAGAAGTAGAGAGTTGGGCATGAAAAGTCTCCAGGTAAACCAAGTCCTCCAAGGAAGGCTGAAGGGAGGTCCAGCCACCTCTCTGTTTTAGGATTTCAAGAATGTCCCAGAAGGAAACATCATCAGGAGTTGACTTAGAGGAACCTTCTCCTTCATCGAAATTGGTGTCCTCTGTGAAGGACTCTTCAGGGGAGTCTAAGTGCTTCCTCTTGTTCTTTTTCTTTGTAGGTACTTCCTCACTGGGATGGTCCAGGGAAGTATCCAAAGATGAAACTACCAAAGTTGGTCATTCCTGAGGCTTTGGTGCCCTTTGTCCCAGGAATGACACTGGAGAGAGCGCCGGGTGACGGGATAGGGAAGATGCTTGGCTCGGCAGGGGTGGCAAGGACTGTGTGTCCAAAATGGGCAAGTCTTTCTCCACGATCTGGAAGGCTGGCCCCCATGTAGAGGGATGGGATCCTGGAACCGAAATAGACTCCTTTGGAACTGTGGTCCCACCCCACACTGACGAAACCACCTCCAAAGCAGAAACTTGGGTTGGACTTATAAATGCCGAGGAACTGAGAGGTATAGATGGCTCCAATTGACACCGAGCCTTGCCCCTCAGAACCAGCAGTGAAGCCCTGACCCCGGGAGGTCTCTGGTTCTGATAAACTGGAAAAACTCAAGGTGATCCTCAGTTCTGGAGAAGAAGTTTTAGCCCGTGTCGAGACAGTCGGAGCCAGGAGGGTCAGTACCAAGGGCACCAAAGGCTCAATAGGAGTTGGAGAGAAAACTGTGTCAATGCCGATGAAGAAGCAATTGCAGCGCCAAGTTGGCTTGGAACCAAAGGAGAATGCAATACCCTCACTGTCAGGAGTCAATTGACCAGTGTCATAATGTCTGACTGTAAAAGACTCTTACTGGATCAAACAGATGAAACAGATGGAGATCTGGGAGTACTCGGTCCCAAGAATGGATTGGGTGGCCTGTCAGCAAAGGAATCCACCAAGGCCGAATAAGAGGTCCTTGGTAAGGTTTGAAATGAAGATTGTTTCAGTACCGATACCATTTCCGGTCTATATTAGATGATTGAACTTTCAAAAGTTCGACTGTCATATGGTCGACAACATATGATCGAATTTTTGAAAGTTTGAATGATTTAACGGAGATCTCCATACAGCGCAGAATGGGAAGACTTCCCTTCTCTGCACTGTAGTGCGATCTCGGGGGTGGTATATTTAAAGAGTGGGGGTGTGGGGGTGCAGGGGAGCTTGCCCCCTGCATAAAATGTTCAGGTAGGTTATTTCTGTAGTTTATTTTTTTATTAGATATTCAAACTTTTAAAAGTTCGATCATATGACGTTGACCATATGACAGTCAAACTTTTGAAAGTTCAATTATCTAATTTAGACCCTACCATTTCAGATGTCTGTATCGAGGTTTTAGATGTAGTTGAATCATCTGTGTCTGTCGGTGCCGGAGAAACTCCTGGTACCGAAGGCTGTTTTGTCGGTGGTTACGAGGAGCTGCTCGGAGCTGAATGTTGTCTCTTTTTTGATTTGGAAGAGGAGGATGATGAGAATGAACTGGCTTTAGTTTGGGAAGCAGAAATAGCTTTCCCAGATTCCCTTTTCAGAAGACCTTTCAGTATATTAATTTGTTTTTCTGTTTAAAGTCCTGGTGGAGAATTTGTGGCAAATTGTGCAGTCCTCCGGGAGGTGGACTGCACCAAGACAGTACACACAAAAAACATGCTCATCTGAATCAGGCATTTTTCAATTGAATTTTTGGCACATCTTAAAGCCTGAGGTGCCCTTCGAAACTTTATCAGCCATGTTAGGTAATAAAGGGCCTAGCACTCAAGCAACACACACACACACACACACACACACACACACACACACACACACACACACACACACTTTTTTTTTTTAGAAGGGACATAATGGTAAATTACCAACTAGTTAAGAAAATACCCATGAATGGTAACTAAAGAGGGAAAGAAAATTACCAACAGTGGTACTTGACAGGACTACCAAATGGTAAAAAGAAAACAAAAATGGAAAGGGAACTCACATGTACACTAAACGCTAGACAGCGGAGCGGGTAGTAAATAGAAGTAGAGGCAGATAGAAAAATAGACTCTATCTAAGAAAGGAGATTAAGAGAGAGAAAAAACTTACAAAATATAGGCCAAGCTCGACAGATATGATCGGACGTGTCTGACACTATGAAACGGCAAATGAGATCTGAGGTAATTTACAGAGGAGCATCATGGGTAGTGCCTAGCTTGAGAGTTTTGGAAGGTGTGAGCTGAAATAAATGGCTGAGTTAGTTCCGAGGCTCGGAACTGAGCCCATTTCAATGATTACATGAAGACTGGCAACATCAAATTGAAAGTTATGTACTTGCCATAACGATAGATTGTGTTGCCTGCTTACATCCTACTCATCATATGGGTTTTTGGATCTGACTGGATCTGATTTCAGCCACTGTCAGAGTTTGGATCCAAGGATCAGGCTCCTCCATTTTCCGATATTCCTCTCCTTGTACTAAATGACCTCATATCGAGTTTGACAAGGACCACTACACCTCCACAAAAATGAAATATATATTGATGAAACCCAAAGAACTCCTGTAATGTACATAGCAAAGACATGACCTGTCAATAAAATCAGTCCAGTCACTTCAAAATGAAAGGAATATGAGAACAGGAAGGGGATGGATGGAGAGAAGTTGAGGAAGATGGAAGCAGACAACAAGACTCTGTCATTATGGTAAGTACATAAGTTTCTTATCCAATGATGTCTCTTCTGTGCTTCCTCAAAATATATGACAGAGTTCCCAGCTACTATAAACCTTGGGAGCATTTATTGAAGGATATTCTGAGGGTGGCTGAATGAAAGGATGTGCTGGACCTGATTGCAAGTCTAGTTTATTGTAAGATATAATGATATGGACATAAGACCAAGTAGCTGCTGTACAACTGTCATCAATTTGTACTTTTGAGAAAAAGACAGTTGAGATAGCAACTGACCTACTAGAATGTGCTTTATGAGTGCCAAAGAAAGATAGTTTCTCCTCCTTATAAATGTTAAGAAATGCTCTCAGCCATTATGAAAGAGTTACTTTAGATACTCCTTTACTCAATTTTGCCTGAGAATGCAATGCAAATAAAATCGGAGTTGTTAATGGACATCCATAAGATGTATCATTTGCTCTCCCTTATTACAAAAATATGGAAAGAAAATAGGAAGACTGACTGACTGGTTCAATGAGGATGCTGAGGCCACTTTAGGAAGGATGTAGGGATTTGTTCATTGTGTTACTCTGTCCTTGTGAAAAAACACAGAAGGGGCTTATAAGAGCACAAAGTTCCAAAACTCTTCATGCAGAAGTGACTAACACAAGAAACAATGTTTTCCAACAAAGATATTTCCCTTCAGCTGTAGCTGCAGGTTCAAATGAAGGTCTTATCAATGCCTGAAGAACAATAGTAATGTCCCAGGTAGGAACAGAGTCCCTGAGAAGAGGCTGCAGTTGGAAGGTGGCCATTAAGAAGGCCTCAGACAACTTCAAAGAAGCAATTGGTGATTAATGTACTCATACGAATGCCTGCTCATGCTGATCCTTCCCTCCTGACTACTTTTTAATCTTAGTACTGATCCTTCCCTCCTGACTACTTTTTAATCTTAGCTATTTTTGTTCGTGTATATTTTTCCTGCTTGCTATTATTCACCTTACGTTCTCTTTTCAGTTGTTAAGGCAGCCTGATACACTGCTTACACTGTACATTTTCTACTATCTCTATTCTTACATTGTAGAACAGAACTATTCATTGTTCATAGTGTATATAAATCAGCTGTAATTACAAAATATGCATTTTATGGATTATATATGGGATTATAATTTATGTATTTTATGTACTGTTTTTTGTTAAATGTGGAGCTTTTCTCCCTGGGCCTCCACTCAAAACGGGTATTCATCCCAGTCGAACCTTCCCAGTAAACAAATGTAAAATAAATATGAAGCCTGGAAATGGCTGCCAAATGGACTTTAATTGGAAGGTAACTCCCTCCATCATGAAAAAGGCTAATCAGAAAATCTACAATAGCCAAAAGAGGAGCTGAAAAGGGATGTATATTCCTATTGGAAGCCCAAATTGAAAATCTATTTAATTTGATCTTGTATAATTTTCTGGTAGACTGTCTTTGTAAAAAGGTTAAAATGTGTACTATTTGGAATGAAAGTCTGGGCTGTTTAACAATCATAGTAATTGGAGAAACCATGTAGTTAACCTTTGGACTTCTATGTCTGAGTGAGGTATTCCAGAAGAGTGAGAGAGAAGGTCTGGATCTGGGTCCAGCACCCATGGAGGGTGAATCAGATGAGAACAGAGGAAGGGAAACCATGTCTGTTGAGGCCAAAAGCAGGCAATAAGGATCACAATAGCCTTGCTCCACACTGGTCTCCACTGAAACTTCAGTATGAGAGGAGTGGGAAGACAGGCATAAAGGAGATGGGGGGGGCAATTGTGGACAGTAGTGTCCCTTGAGGACTCCCCCTCTTGGGGGAATCAGGGAAAAGTAAGTGCTGCACTTGGTGTTGGAGGGAGAGGCAAGGCTGGCACCAGCTGTTGAAAATTTGTTCCACCACTGATGGGTTGAGGGAACCCAGCCACTGGGGATGCACAAGCCAGTGCATTTATTTGTGCCGGTCCCAAGCCTGGATAAATGGGGAGGGTTGCGTCAGGAAGGGCATCTGGTGTAAAAATTCTGCCACATCACTTATGGCGCAAAAATTTCATATTTCCATACCAGATCGGTCGAGGCCCGGGTAAATAATGACTGCCACCAGTACTGTTAGCCAATAGGGTGCTGGTGAAAATTGGGCTACTGTTGGCCAAAGGAAAAGAGGAGGGCAAAGGCATGCCCGAAGGTAGGAAGAGAAGAGGAAGGTTAGGAGTGTAGCAGTGAGGGTAGGAAATTTGAATGTTGGCAGTATGACTGGTATAGGAAGAGAGCTAGCTGATATGATGGAGAGAAGGAAGGTTGATATATTGTGCGTGCAAGAGACCAGATGGAAGGGAAGTAAGGCCAGGTGTTTAGGAAACGGGTTAAAATTGTTCTATCATGGTGTGGATGGCAGGAGAAATGGGGTAGGGGTTATACTAAAGGAACAATATGCCAAGAGTGTTTTAGACGTGAAGAGAGTGTCTGACAGAGTGATGTTTATGAAGCTCGAAAGCTCGAAATTGATGGTGTAATGATGAATGTTGTTAGTGCATATGCTCCACAAGTTGGGTGTGCGATGGATGAGAAAGAGCAATTTTGGAGTGAGTTGGATGAAGTTGTGGTGAGTGTACCCAAGGGTGAGAGATTAGTGATTGGAGCAGACTTTAATGGGCATGTTGGTGAAGTGAACAGGGGGGATGAGGAAGTGATGGGTAGGTATGGTGTTAAGGAGAGGAATGCAGAAGGTCAGATGATTGTGGATTTTGCGAAAAGGATGGACATGGCTGTGGTGAATACGTATTTTAAGAAGAGGGAGGAGCATAGGGTGACATACAAGAGTGGAGGAAGATGCACACAGGTGGATTATATCCTATGTAGGAGGGCCAGTCTGAAGGAGATTGGAGACTGTAAAGTGGTGGCAGGGGAAAGTGTAGTTAAACAGCATAGAATGGTGGTCTGTAGGATGACGTTGGTGATCAAGAAGAGGCAGAGGAGTGTGAAAGCAGTGCCAAGGATTAAATGGTGGAAGTTAAAAAAGGGTGATTGTGAAGTGGAGTTTAGGGAAGAGTTAAGACAGGCACTGGGGGCAGTGGAGAGTTACCGAATAGCTGGGTAACTACAGCAGAACTAGTAAGGGAGACTGCTAGAAAGGTGCTTGGTGTGACATCTGGACAGAGGAAGGAGGACAAGGAGACCTGGTGGTGGAATGAGGAAATACAGGAGAGTATACAGAGGAAGAGGCTGGTGAAGAAGAAGTGGGATTGTTAAAGAGATGAAGAAAGTAGACATGAGTATAAGGAGATGAGGCGCATGGCAAAGAGAGAGGTGGCGAAAGCTAAGGATAAGGCGTATGAGAGTTGTATGAGAGATTGGACACTAAAGAGGGAGAAAAGGACCTGTACTGACTGGCTAGACAGAGGGACAAAGCTGGGAAAGATGTGCAGCAAGTAAGGGTGATAAAGGATAGTGAGGGAAAGGTACTCACAAGAGAGGAGAGTGTGTTGAGTAGATGGAAGGAGTATTCTGAGAGGCTGATGAATGAAGAGAATGAAAGAGAGAGAAGGTTGGATGATGTGGGGATAGTGAATCAGGAAGTGAAACAGATTAGCAAGGAGGAAGTAAGGACAGCTATGAAGAGGATGAAGAATGGAAAGGCTGTTGGCCCAGATGACATACCAATGGAAGCATGGAGGTGCTTAGGAGAAATGGCAGTGGAATTTTTAACTAGATTGTTTAATGAAATTTTGGAAAGTCAGAGGATGCCTGAGGAGTAGAGAAAAAGTATTTTGGTACCTATCTTTAAGAATAAGGGTGATGTGCAGAGATGCAGTAACTACAGAGGGATAAAATTGATCAGTCACAGCTTGAAGTTATGGGAAAGAGTAGCAGAAGCTAGGTTAAGAAGGGAGGTGATGATTAGTGATCAGCAGTATGGTTTCATGCCAGGAAAGAGCACTACAGATGCAATGTTTGCTCTGAGAGTGTTATTGGAGAAATACAGAGAAGGAGTTGCATTGTGTCTTTGTAGACTTGGAGAAAGCATATGACAGGGTGCCCAGAGAAGAGTTGTGGTATTGTATGAGGAAGTCGGGAGTGGCAGAGAAGTATGTAAGAGTGGTACAGGATATGTACGAGGGTAGTGTGACAGTGGTGAGGACTGCAGTGGGAGTGACAGATTACATCAAGGATCAGCTCTGAGTCCTTTCTTATTTGCAGTGGTGATGGACAGGTTGACAGATGAGATCAGACAGGAGGCCCCGTGGACTATGATGTTTGCAGATGACATTGTGATCTGTAGTGAGAGTAGGAATCAGGTTGAGGAGACTCTGGAGAGATGGAGATATGCTCTAGAGAGCAGAGGAATGAAGGTCAGCAGGGCTAAGACAGAATATATGTGTGTAAATGACAGAGAGGGTAGAGGAATGGTGAGGATGCATTGAGTAGAGTTGGTAAAGGTGGACGAGTTTAAGTACTTGGGATCAACAGTTCAGAGTAATGGTGAATGTGGAAGAGCGGTGAAGAAGAGAGTACAGGCAGTGTGGAATGGGTGGAGAAGAGTGTCAGGATTGATTTGTGACAGACTGGTACCAGTAAGAGTGAAAGGGAAGGTCTACAAGAGGGTAGTGAGACCAGCTATGTTATATGGGTTGGAGACAGTGGCATTGACAAAAAGGCAGGAGTCAGAGCTGGATGTGGCAGAGTTAAAGATGTTAAGATTTGCACTCGGTGTGACTAGGATGGATAGGATTAGGAATCAGTATATTAGAGGGTCAGTTCATGTTGGACAGTTTGGAGACAAAGCAAGAGAGACAAGATTGCGTTGGTTTGGACATGTGCTGAGGAGGGATGATGGGTATATTGGGAAAAAGATGCTAAGGATGGAGCTGCCAGGTAAGAGGAAGGCCTAAGATAAGGTTTATGGACGTGGTGAGAGAGGACATGCAGGCAGTTGGTGTGACAGAGCAAGATGCAGAGGATAGGAAGAAATGGAAAGAGATGATCTGCTCTGGCGACTCCTAACGGAAAAAGCTGAAAGATGATGATGATGACTGATGGGTTGAGGGACCACTAGTGAGGCAGAAGAATAAAAATGCTCAATTTGTCTGCAACACATTCAGCTTTCCCAATATGTGTGTGTTGCTATCAGAAAGTGGTGAGAAGACACTGCCTGTTGCCAAACCCTCATAGCCTATCAATTCAAAGGAAAAGAGCATGCTATCCCTGCCTATTTGGATGCAATCACACCCCTGGGGAGGGAATCCTGAAAGGTCTGCACTGATGTGAAGACCGGCCTCCGAGGGAGGTCATGTGCCCTGAACTGCCTTTCCCAAGAAATGCCCCCAACTACACCTGGGAATGTCCATGGTCACTTTGGCCTTGGGGAAGAGACATAACAAAAGGTCAATCCTCAGAAGCTATTGGAGAGTCCAACCACCACTGAATATGGTTCTTGCAAATCCATGTAAGGGACACAGTAAAGGTCATCAGCTGGCAGCTCATAGGTCATTGAACTGTGAGGGTCCATTGTAACACTCATGTAAAATCTGGCTATAGGAATTAAGGCAATGGAGGTTGCCACTGAACTGAGAAGGTAGAGAATAGATCTTGCTAGTGGTGTCTGATGGGAGATTACAGTCATCATTTTATGTCAAAATTTGTGAATCCTTGATTCTAGTAACCTGGCTATCTGTAACTTGGTATCTATATAGGCTCCAATGAACTCTATTATTTGAACTGGCTGAAACTTTGACTTTGTGAGACTGTCAGTTAATCCCAGCTGATAAGACAGGTGAAGCAAGGAGACCCTGGCATGAATAAGAAGATTCCTAGTAGGAGCAGTTACAAGTCAGCCATCCAGATATGGGAACACCTGGAAACCCTGCAGTCTGAGATGAACTGCAGCCGCTGCCATGCATTTGGTGAACACTGATGGGGCTATTGTGAGACAGAAGGGCTTGACTCTGAACCAAAAGTGACTGGCTCCCAGCCAAAAGCAGAGAAACTTCCAGGAGTGTCTGTTCATTTTTTTGTGATAGTGTGCATTTTGGATGGCTACTGACCACATCCAATCGTGTGCATTTTGGAGGTCTACTGACCACATCCAATCATTCTCTCTCAACAAAGGTAGCATGGACTGAATTGCAACCATCCAGAATTTTGCCAGTTTTACATACTGATTCAAGTGGAGGTGCAGAATGTGTCTGCTGTCCCCATTTTTCTTTGACAATAAAATGAATCTCAAATAGACTTTGGACTCATGCTGGTCTCAAGGGACTTCTCGTTTCTCTAACAGCTTTTTTATTTCTTTTGCTGCTACCTTCCAGTGAGTGAGTGGGACATCAGGAAGTTTTCTTGAACAAGGGGGATGGTAAAGAAAGGAATCTTATAGCCTCTGGTTATGATTCTCTGCACCTGTACATCTCGGGTGATGGACGTCCAGGTCACTGGATGCAGAGACAAGCAATCCTGACTGCCTCCAGAGTGTGACAGTCAGGCAACCATTCAGGAGCACTGAAAATGTCTGTTTGAAAAGGTACCCCAAAAACCTTGATTTTGAAGTCCATCTCTGCCATTGGGATAATGTAAATTTTAATTGTTCTTCCCCTCTGCTTCGGGGGGGGGGGGGGGGGCTATCATTAGAAGTGTCCTGGGAAAAAACCTTGCAAAATCACAATTTCTTACTTCCTTTTTGGTTTCTAGAGAAAGTCCATTGAGGGTTAGAAAAGCGTATTCCAATGTCATACAAGGTCTTGCCCTCTTGCTCACTTTTAGGCAGTGTCTTGTTCATTCTGAGACCAAATATTGTGGACCCATCATGAAAGGCAATATTGAAAGATGTCTTAAAGTGTTCCCCAAAGATACAGACATGCATCCAAGTGGACAAGTGGACAGCTGTTCGTGTTTCTGGCACTCTCAACATGCCAGCAGTTGAATTAGAAGTAACGGGCATAGACACATTTGAAAGGGACTGGAGGGTAGCAAAATGCATGCTGGCTGATTTTTTTCTCTCCCACAGATAAGGACCCATGAAGGGATTTTGATAGCTCTTTAGTCAAAATCCCTCTGAAAATGTGTGACATGTGCTAAGTAGTTCAACTCCTAAAGAGCAAAGGTAGCTGAAGCATATACCCACTTGGCAAACCTGTCCAACACCCTGGACTCCCTGCTAGGGGGAAGGACAGCAGAGCTCTCCTTAGTGAGCTCTTTTCTGGTGTCCACTGCTACCACCATAGATTCTAACATGAGACCCTTACTGTGGAAGGGCATATCATTATGAGAAAGTAGAATTTTGTTAGGTTTCTGGGTGATTGGTTCAACCACATCTGGTTCCTTCCTTGGCTGCCTTAAAACAGGTCAACTAGTTTGTCAGTGGGAGGGATCACTGAAGGCCAGGTCAAAAAGTCACAAGGAATATGGATTTCTCCTTGCATCAGTGAACCATTCCCCCTTGGTCTTAGTATGAGGATCGCACCAAAGGAAGCATCTTCAAGGGGGGGGGGGGCAGGAGGACCGCATATTCAGGGGGGACTCCTGAGGGGAGTCCATGTTCCTCCTTTAGCATGAATGCTTTTGGTGACTGTCTCCAGTGGGATGCTCTTGGGAAGACTCTGAAGCAGATACAGTCCAAAATGTGAACTGCTTTGAGACTCTAAGGCACAGGCTCCCCTGACATTAAATGAAGTGAGGACAGAGGACCCAAAAAGCTCTGCTGGGGCAGGGAGAGTACATAGACTGCTACATCATTCTTTAAGGCCTTGAAGGCTGATGCGGAGACAACTGAACACACCCCTATAGACTCCAAGGATTCTGACAAAGGCAAGCTTTGAGATCCCATCTGGCATGGCTCCAAAGCTGATGGTGAGGTCAATCTGTTGAGGGCTGAAGAGCCAAGAGGACAGATCCAAATGTTTCAGAGTCTATCCTGACCCCACAATGCTGGGCCTGACCCCTCAGCTCCAAGACTCATCAAGATCAGAGGTGCTCAGAGTCAACTGGGTCAGAGAAATTGTTGGCATCGATAAAGTCCAATCCTCAAATCTTTGATGACATGAAATTTGACATTCATATTTAATGCACAGTAATAAAAAATAAAAAAAAAGACCGTTAAGTTGACCTTTCTTTGTTGGGTTAAAAACTACCTAACTGAACAAACCAGGAAGTACTTTACCTTTCCACATCTTCTCCCTACTCCTCGCTATGCTGCTGCTATTTTGAATAACACTTGATCTACCCAAATAAGTAAGCTAAAGCAATTTTACGCCAAACGCACCTACAACACAGGTCCTATCACTGTCTAGCCCTCAAGGACCTCTAATGGCTTCGTCATACTCTGTCATTCACCCAACCTAGCACCATTCACAGCCTCATATATAAACCAACTAACTGTCCATCACTTACCATGATTGACCATTACACCCCTCTGAAAGTCTTACATTCAACAAACTCCTTCTAAACACCTGAAAATCTAACAACACACCTTGAAAATCTAACAACACCTGAAATTCTAACCACATATAAATCCCTATGTTACAAGATGGGTTGCCAACTGGCTCACTGACAGAACCCACACTGTGAAAGTAGCAGACTCCAAATCCGACTTTAGACCAGTGACAAGTGGAGTACCACAGGGTTCAGTCCTGAGTCCTCTCCTGTTTGCTATCTACTTTTCTGAAGTGCAGGCTAGCACAGAAGGTCTTTGGCTAATGAAGTTCACAGATAATTGCAAACTAGGAGCCATAATCAAAACTCCTAACGGCGTGGACATCCTACAAAAGGGCCTCACTGAGACAGATGCCTGGTATCAAAGCCATGCCCTCAAGCTCAATGCCAAAAAGTGCATTGTCATCCCCTTTGGTAAAAACTCTGTACCCATGAGCTACCACATAGGTGGTAGTCTACTTAACACCGAAAGTGTGATAAGAGACCTTGGGACACAGGTAGACAGTAGTCTCTCCTTTGATAATCACATTGCCACAGTAGTCAGGAAATCCTTCTACATGGCACACCTCATCACAAAAGGTTTCTCATCCAGGAAAAAAAGAGGTCATTGTTCCCCTCTACTCATCACTCATTAGATGCATTATAGAGTACAATGACCCTTTTGGTATGTACCTCACAAGACATCTACAACAACTGGAAAGGCCGCAGAAATACCTCACAAAGAGGATTACCAACCTCAAACAGATGCCCTATGCAGACCGTCTCAAAAAACTCCATCTTTACTCCGTCGCATATCGCCTACTCAGAGGCTATCTCTGCCTAACATACAAAGCTATGTAAAACCCAGAGCTGTTGGACATGCTCCACTTAAAGAAATCCCAATTCCTCTGAGCTACATGCTCTAGAGACCTAAACCTTGTCACCACAATAAGCAGAACATGCTGGAGGGATAGATTCCTGTCCCAGAGACTTCCCATACTCTGGAACAAACTACCTATCTATATCAAACAAAGCTCCTCATTAGCACACTTCAAGAAAAATCTTGATTGGATGGGAAATAGGAAATTCACCCCAGGGATCATCTTTGTGGCTCTGCTCGACAGGGGGACAGGAAAATAACTTTCTTGAGTGGCAAAACCCAGGGTACCTTTTTGGCTAGGCTTATATAGGCCCTAGGGCCAATAGCCTAGTACCCACCTATGAACGTATGAACAACAGGAGCTTCCCTCTATTCAAGCTGTGTGTCTAAACTATAGAACTTTATCCCACTCTCTGTGAAACATGAATGTAGTCTAAAATCATTCAAAACAAATCATAGGTCACACCTTCAAAACTCATGGCTCTGCCTTTCCTCCTTTCGCAGGTCATACCCACATATCCTCCCCAGCTCACCTTCTGAACTCATGGCTCTGTCTTTACTCCTTTCACAGGTCATTCACACATATCCTCTCCAGCTCACCTTCTGAAATCATGGCTCTGCCTTTACTCCTTTTGAAGGTCGTACCCACATATCCTCCCCAGCTCACCTTCTGAACTCATGGCTCTGCCTTTCCTCCTTTCGCAGGTCGTACCCACATATCCTCCCCAGCTCACCTTCTGAACTCATGGCTCCATCTTTACTCCTTTCACAGGTCATTCACACACATCCTCTCCAGCTCACCTTCTGAAATCATGGCTCTGCCTTTACTCCTTTCGCAGGTCATTCACACATATCCTCTCCAGCTCACCTTCTGAAATCATGGCTCTTCCTTTACTCCTTTCGCAGGTCATTCACACATATCCTCCCCAGCTCACCTTCTGAACTCATGGCTCTGCCTTTGCTCCTCTCCTAGTTATATCCACGCAGCTTCCTTATCTTTTCCTACACACTAAAGCTGACAGCTCACTCATACTTCTTATTTGACAGATAACACAACCTTGCTCTCTACTTCCACGCTTACCTCTCTCTCTCTCTTCCTGCTTCCGTAAACCTAGTGTTTTCATTAATTACTTCTATTCCTCTTATAGTATACTAGTAAATGGCATAATTATTTCCTTTTTACCTTTACCTATTCTCCATAAAGTTAGGACTGCAGTTTTCACTGTATTGAGCAAATAATAAATATCTTTTTTAGACCACTGAAACCATCTTCTGTAACCTTATGACAATACTTTGCTGCCAAATGTATGTAAATGTTTTGTCTCTCATAGAAAACTGCCTTTTATTTAATCACTATGTTTGCTACATTGTTTAATAAGGCAACTTACACAAATTTAGCAGTATCTGTATTATGAAGCTGGTCAATTTGTGATGTGTGTTTTATCTGCAACTGTAACCGCCTTGGTCCATAATTATTGTACTGTTGTGTACATTTTGGGTGTTGATAATGGGTGACTTGAATGCACATATCAGGACAGACAGACCAGGATATGAGGACTGACTAGGTCCACATGGGTGGGCAACAGGAATAAAGAAGGAGAAGCTAGTCTAGACTTCTGTCTGGCAAATGGCTTGCTAAATAGCCAACACATGGTTCAGAAAGAGAGACAGTCACAAGAGCACATACAAGAGCAGCTAACATGCAGCTGAGGTAGACTTCCTCCTAGTAAGGAAAAGGGACTGAGGTAGAATCCATGATTGCAAGGTCATCCTCAGTGAAACAGTCGGCCCACAGCTTAAACCACTAGTTGCCACAATCAGCTGCAAGCAGTAGTCAGAGAAGGCTCTAAGGTTAACAGAGACCAGACCTGGAAGATGACTGGAGAGAAAGTACAACAGTTCAAGGAATTACTCTGGGCTCTAGCATCCCAAGAAGAGGAGGAAATAGGTGGAGTTGAATAAGAATGGCAGCACCTAAAAACAGCATGTGTTAGGACTACAGAAAAGATATGTGACCGAGCCAGGTATGGAAATAAGGTACATAAGGAAAGCTGGTGGTGGAATGCAGAAGTCCAGGAAGTCATCAAAAGAAAGGAGGAGTGCAGGAAGAAGTGGGAGACAGAAAAGACTGACCAAGTTAGGATGGACTACTGGGTGGCTAACAAAGAAGCTAAGAAAGAAGTTGCAATAGCAAAGAATAGGGCATCAGAGGCACCATACCAATGTCTGGAAAGTGACTTAGTAAGGGGCACAAAGAAACTATATCTGGTTGCAAGGCAAAGACAGAAAGATAAAGAAGATAGACACCCTTCATAAGGGATGCCAGCCACAGCCTGCTCACCACTCTGCAGGACATCAAAGGCAGATGGAAGGAGTATTTCCAGTAGCTTCTGAATGAAGAAAACCCCACAGAAGCTGTACTGCCTCAGAAACAGCCTACAATGAGAGAAGAGCAAGAGCCCACCCTAGAAAAAGTAAGAACAGCACTAAGGAAGATGAAGTCAGGGAAAGCAGCAGGCTCAGATGAGGTCACAGCAGATATGATAACGTTGCTGGGTGGCAAGGGGGGAAATGGCTCCTGAGGGTATTAATAGCAGTGTGGAGAGAGAGGCATATCCCAGATGACTGGAGACTATGAATACTCATGCCAGTGTACAAGAACAAAGGGGACAGCCACAACTGTGGGCAGTGCAGAGGCATCAGACTCCTATCACATTGTATGAAAGTTCTGGAGAGGGTGACTGATAAACTGATACGCAGAATAGTAGAATGTAAGATGGGAGATGAACAGTTCAGATTCAGATCAGGATGCAGCACAACTGACCCGATATTTGCAGTGAGACAGAAACTTGAGAAGAAGCTAGAGATGAGGAGAGAGTCCAACTGGACATTCCTGGACTTGGAGAAATGGCAAGGTCTCAAGAAATCTGGGTTACTTGAGTGGAGCTTGACTTGCAGATATACAGCAGTCCCATCAAGGTGGGGTCCAAGATCACATTGTCTGCCAGACAGAGGTCATCTCTGAGGAGTCTGTATGAAAATGAGTAGAGGGAAAGGGCTTTTAGCCTATCTGTATATGGTAGATTTTTGAGGCCCTGGATTCTCCTGGTGAGGAACCTCTGTGGTCTCTCCAGCTGCTGCATGTGCTTTGCAAGGTGCATGCTGAATGGGGCATTGTACTAAATAATGGGCCTTATAAGGAAAGAATACAGGGATGTTATGACTTCCTTGTCTCTGGATGAGGTACCCTTACATATGAGGAAGGCCATGTAGAAAGCTTTCCATACAATAGAAGCAACATGGTGGTCAAAAGTCAGGTTGCTATCAATCTGGGTCCCCAAATCCCTCATGACTGATTGCATGTTTAGGACATTGTTATAAATGTGATAATTTGTGGGGATGTCACTCTCCCTAAAGGGGATGATGATGCATTTTTTGTATTCAGCTTGAGGCCATGTTTCTGGCACCAGTCATTTGTTTGGGTGAGACCCTCTTGGAGGATGTCCACGTCACTAGGGGAATTGATGACAGTGCCCAGCTTGCAGTCTTCTTCAAACTTGGTCAGCCATAGCCCACTGGTTTTGGCCTGCACCTCAGAAAAGTATATCCCAAATAACAGAGCCTAGAAGACCGAACCCTGGGGTATGCCGCTCGTTACAGTTCTACTGCTTGAGATGGCTCCCCCTATTTTGACTAGGTTGGTTCTATCAGTGAGACAGTTAGCTACCCATCGGGTAACATACAGATTGATGCCTAGTTGAGAGAGTTTATCTATTATGCCTGAGTGGGGAACAGTGTCAAAGGCTTTGGCCAGGTCAAGGTAGAGAGTGTGCACTGTCTTCCCCTCATCCATGGCTTTGGTGACGGTCTCAAAAAAGTCGACCAGATTTAACAGACATGACCACCCCTTGACGAAGCCAAACTGTGTAGAGTTGAGTGTTTGGAGGTTGCCAATGTCCTTGTTAATGAGGTCCCTGATAATCCATTCCTTGGCCTTGCAGATCAGGCTAGTTAGGCTCATGGGGCTAAAATTTCCTGGATTGGTGGATACACAACCTTTGTGTGAAGGGATGGCAGTAGCTGTCCTCCACTCAGCTGGGACAAAGCCAGTACTCAGGCTTTGGTTGAATAGGGCACCTAATGGTGCTGCAAGTTCCTGCCTGAGTTCATGTAGGATGCAGGCTAGGATGTTATTGGGTCCCATGGAGACTGTATTTTTTGCCTTTGAGAGAGGAGTGATGACCTGATCCCTAGATATAAGGGGAAGAGGGCAGGTACTGGGAATGTCCTGTTCTACTGATGGTGGGGACAGAGGGGGTGAAATTTTTGCTGAGTCTGTCAGCCAGCTAGTTTGCTATATCTACAGCATTTGTATATGTGGTGTCCTTAACCAGCAGTTCTGAACAGCTCTGGGTGCTACCTTTGAGATTATGGACATATGTGAAGAAGGCCTTATGATTGTCTCTAGTAGATGTGGCCAATTTGGACTCTAAGTTTGCTTTGGAGGATTTCACTAGTGCTCTTATTTGCTTGTTTAGGCTAAGGAGAGATTGCTTCCAATTGGGCAACCATTCCTTCTTGGTCCTGGACAGCAATTTCTTTCTTTTGTTATAGAGTTTATTTATTGCAGTGTCCACCAGATAAGTTTACTCTTCATTGAGGGGGATTATTTAGTCCTGTCAGGTATTCCTGATTCCATGCATCTATATAAATGTTCGTATAGTTTTGGATACTGGTACCAGTTCCTAGAGAGGGGGAGGGGGCTATAAAGCTGTTTATACCATCTCTCAGGAGGCTGTAATCAGCTTTGAATAAGTTTTGTTGTTTGACCCTAACTAGAGGGGGGTTGCTGGAGATGGTGACTTCGAAAGTGACCTCTTTATGGAAGGATCTTACCAGGGAGGATGATAATGCAGAAACAGTGGTTACTCATGTTGGTTAATACCAAGTCCAAGATATTGTCATCTCTTGTGGGAGTATCGACTTGCTGGACCAAAGCATTTGCATTGACAAAATCAAGGAATCTCTGGGCATTTGTGTTCTGGCATGAGTAGTTCTTCCAGTCTATGTTTTGGTAGTTAAAATCACCCAGGATCAGGGTAAAGGGTTGAATCTTGATAGATTTGAAGAGATCTAGATATGTAGATTGGGCATCTTGAGTCAGATTTGGGGGCCAGTAGCTAGCTATGATTTGTATAGGGGTCTTTTCAATGGTTAACTGCACCTGGAGTTTCTCCTGTGCATCATACTGTTTGAGCAGCCTGGAGGTGTGTATGCCTTTAATATATATTGAAACTCCACCTCCTTTGGCTTTACTACCCACAGTTTGGGGTCTGAATGTATGACAGGATGAATAACCAGGTACGGCTGGGGTGCTCTTGCAGCTCTGAACCAGGTTTCTGTAACTGCGCAGATGTCAGCATTTTCCAGGGTTAAGAATGCTTACAATGAGTGCAGTTTCATGTTTAAATGACTGAAAGATGTCCTTAGACCAGTTCACCTACCTGGTTAGAAAACGTCAAATAAATAAATATGCTCATTTTACCAGTTCACTTAAACTGAAGGCATACCAAAACGTTCCACTTCTTCTAAATAAAACATGTGCTCCTTTTGCAGTCATGATTGTATCATTGTGTATTCTTTAACAAAGTGGCATGCTTAATTTAAGGGATAGCATCCTGCATGCTGAAATTACTCACACTCTGCTTCTTGCAACACATTCATTTCCATCAAGTAAGAAGCTTACTCACAGTTTACCCACTTAGATCTTAATAAGATGAAGGTGTCATCTGACCAGACCTACAGCTAATATGGTACTTACAGGGAGATTTCTCAGGGGAATACCTCCTACATTGTGCAACAGCCTGCACATTCTAGTAACAGTAATAGCCACAACACAATCAACACCAGCTTACTGACAGCTAGACAACCCTTCTCTTTATCAGTTCTAACTAACTGCCCCTACACTCTGCTCCTGTTTCACCTTCTATTTTCCTTTCTACCTGTTTTACAACAGTAGTTGTACATTATACAATGTTTCCGCACATCACCACACGTTCTAATTTACACATTATCTAATGCATTCTATATCATACAATTACCTCTCTCTGTACTACCTGAGGTTACCATGTCAGCCCATGGGATTTGTTGAACAGTCCTTGGATCATCTCACTTAATTTGTTGTTTTCTATATGCTTTTTGCTTCCAGGGCTACTGATCTTTGAGCATTTCCCAAATGGATTTGTACCCATTCATTGCTTAGTGGTAGGGATCCACTAAGATCTGCTTAGAGCTACTACAGCGTGAGGTGTCTGGGGGGCACCATTCCAAGACACTCCAGGCTAAACATCTTCCTTCACAGTGCAGAGCCTGTGGACACTACATCTAATTCTGACCCTGACACTACAGGAGCTTTGCAACAAGGCCCATCGCCCAAAAGTTTTTACTGAGAAGTTTGTCATTGAGCAAAGTAACCAAGTTCTGCATGAAGGTCCTTGTTCTGTATTAACTTTAAGTAGTCAAATACAGATATATGCCAGTTACTTAGTCTCTCTAGCTTCCTGATTTCTGCATTTAGTAAATGTAAGAAAACCATTTCTACTTTATGCATCTTAGTTAATTGCTTTGTACTGGCTTTACACTGATTGCTCTCGGTAATAACTGAACCTGAGGGTGGGAGGGTCACTGTAGTAGAATGTATTGCTAAATATCCATATACTTTGGTCTCCCAAGCATCACAATCTTCCTTCTCAGTGCAGGTATGTGCATGTGTTATTACATTCGTATTTGTTCTAAGATTGTGTAGAACAATGAAAGGACAGGTACATGCCATGTGTTATTACATTCATATTTGTTCTAAGACTATGAACAATGAAAAGACCATGGCAAAGTATTGTATTTGTACTAATTTCATTTAAGTCAGATAAGCTTTATGTATGTTTTGCCTGTGACCTTTAACAAGTATGGATGTAACTTCAGCTGCTGGTGTTTTGGTATGTATAAACACTCATTTGACATATTGCTTACCAAGTGGATTTTTTTATATTGTGCTTATCAGTGTAGTGCTATGTTACAATAATTTGCTCTATACACTATTACTGTGATTCTCTATCAGTATTTCTCCTGCTAAACCTCATTTGACCTTACATTCATAAACTTTCTTACCATTTCTCTACCTTTACAATACTGTCAGATTAACATCCGCGGTGGTGTAGCGGTAGCATTGTTGCCTCACAGCAAGAGGTTCTCCCGTTCGATTCTTGGCTGGAGTGCGGGGAGTGCCTTCTGTGTGGAGTCTGCATGTCCTCCCCGCAGTTGGGTGGGCATTTGAAAGACATGCGTAAATGGGCATTCCTTCGTTGAAGGTTGAACGTTGAGCTGGCACCTCGACGTTTGTGAAAGTCATTAGCAGACTGGAGTTCCGCTGTGGCGACCCCTAACCGGGAAAAGCCGAAAGACAAACAACAACAATACTGTCAGATTAGTAAGGGTCAGGGATGGTCACTGCAGTTCTTCCTCCATCTCTAGGAATTAGTATTAACTTTACTGTCTCAGTATAATAGTACAGGCTAGCAGAGTTATCCTCTTTTCTTTCCTTTCAGACCATGTGGTGACTACATCCAATTCTAACCCCGATACTGTAGCAGGAGCTCTACAACAAGGCCAAACTCTGGAAAGTTTTCACTGAGAACTCATGTCATTGAGCAATAAGTAAGTTTTCCATGAACGGTGTATTAACTTTATTCAAATACATGGCAGCCCTGTGCTGAAAAGTGATTGTGATATTCTCCCCAAAGGAGTAGTCCTTGCACTCTGAGGACCACTCCGTCAGTTGCCCATTATCCTTCACCAGTTGTTATATGCCACTTACTTAGACTCCATAGCTTCCTGATTTCTGCATTAAATAGAAAAAAGAAAACCTGTTTTACTTTGTGCCTTCTAGTTAGTTGCTGTGTACTGGCTATAAATTGATTGTTCTCTGTAATAATTGACCCAAGGGTGAAATTTGGCTTAAACCCAGCATAAGAACTCTGAATTTACACTCACCAGCTGTAATATCATCCATAATGACCACATAAAGAGGAAAAGTGCTGACACGGCTTTAACATTTCCCAGCTACAATATTTTCACCTACAACAATCCAATATTAAATTCAGTTCATCAGAGCTTACTTTCTTGAAAATAAATATTAACAGCTATGTATTGCTGTCATTTACATCCCTTTTGGCAACAATACAGCTGCACTGGAAGATATCCTACATTGGATATTCATAACAATTCTTCAAGAAAAACTACTACTAGGTGATGTCAGTGTCAATTTATATGGTTTCACACAACTAATTAATAGGCCCACACATTGTAGCAAGACAATAAATCTCTTATAAGACTAGATCAGCACCAAAGATATAATGTCCAACTCTCTGTGAACATCACCCAATCTATATGCAATACCTGTCCAATCTATATATCTAGACATCTCACATATTCACTAAAGTAGCATGTTTATAAAGCAGCATGCAACCTGTTCAAGATTTTTCCTGAAATACTCATTACTACCCCTATCACCTGTTAACGGGAACATCCTAAAACTCTTCCCCTCAAGTGATGGTGTAATAAATTCAATACAACCTTCCTAAATATCCTAAATAGCCTTGTGCCTCTGAGAATGAAGAGATTAAAAACAAATAATGCAATCTGACGATCCAAAAAGAGTAGAATGTTAATGCAGAGTAGAGGAAAAAGCATGGAAAGAATGGTCAAAATATAAAACAACACAATATCTCAGAAACTTCGGACTCTTTCACAACCTTACTAAAATCAAATAAATGAAGCAAACACTATAACAACTTTCAAAACAATACTAGACACAACCCTAAAAAAGAAATCTTGTATTCCACCCAAAAATTCAACCCTAACAACACTCCCAATAACTCACTACTCAAAACTGCAATAGAATTCAACTCTTATTTCATAGATAGTATAGAATCCCCAACCAAAAATTCCACAACATCCAATCCCAGCCCTGCCCAATAGTTACATATCACTGCCTTCAACTCTGCATGCACATCCTATAAAAAACTACTTTTAAAGAAATTCAAACCATGCTCTAATTCAGCTGATGACCTTCCAAGCAAGTAACTTAAAATATCAGTTGATAGCATTGCCTGTCCTGTCTCAATCCTTACAAATAGATCAACACAGAATCCCACATTCCTTCTTTCTAGAAAAAAAATCACAATATCCTTTTGCATAAAAGATGAAATTCAACAGACATTATTAACTTTAAACCTAATACAATATTTTCCCTCTTCTTCAAAATACTTGAAAAATGTATTCAAAAATGATGATAAAGTATCCCCTGCAGAAAGGACTCATCCCCCACACAATATGGCTTCTGTCCCTCCCACAGTACTAACACTGCACTTCTAGCCTTTATAGATACTGTCAGTAAAGCTAGAGACAATGGCTAATTAGTCTCCTTATTTCTAGACTTGTCTAAAGCCTTAAACATAGTTTGTCACAGCAAACATCTACTTCAAATATCCTCACTAGGTCTATCTCAGCCCACCCTTCTATGGTTCAAAAGCTACCTCTCCAATAGGTATCAGTCAGTAAAATTTCACTCCACCATCTCTCCATAGCTCCCAATCACCACCAGCATATAAGGGTCTATCCTCGGTCCCCTCCTCTTTATAATTCTCATCAACACCCTCTACACATCAGGCCTCCCTAGCACAGTATGCAGATGACTTGACACTCATATGCACATCTGGCACATCTGCGAAAAAAAATATTCAGGAAATTTAAAAGACACTGAAACATGGCTATGTAACTCACAACTCTTGCCCCCCCCCAAAAAAAATAAACTACTACTTTTTCCACAAAATCCCTCCCTCATGAAAACAAAATCAAAATCCACTCTCTTAATAACAAAGACATTGAAGTCACTTATAGCAAATTAAGGATGATAATGGATGATGATCTTAAATTTGATCTGCATATAGAAAATTGCATTAAAAATCACCAAAAACTAGGGGTGCTTGACAGGACCAAAAACATTCTCACCAATACAACAAAAACTACACTTTCCACTACTTACCTCATCTTCTCAGTTCTTTATGGCACTCCCATCATTACTAATCTTTAGGCATCACAAAACCAAAACATAAACAATGTTATAATAAAGTGGCTAAATTTGCAGCAAAAACCCTTCAGAACCCACCATGTAAAGCACTTTAAAAGCCTAAATTGTTAGAATTACCTCATCACCTAACATATACACAGCTTATTACTACCTATACAATCATCCAACATACATCTGCTTGTCCAGCGCTAAATACCATTCTACACAACTCTGTTCACAGTTGGTCACTATGATCCAGTGATCAAAAACTCCTCTCTGTCCACAAATTTATCAAATTTGCTGGGTATAATCTGTACTCATACCATGTTGCTAAGGCCTGGAACTCATTACCTGTATGCATCAGGCCAATACCCTCCCACCAGCATTTTAAAAATATTCTGAAAGACTTCCTA
Organism: Protopterus annectens; assembly: GCF_019279795.1. Taxonomy (NCBI): domain Eukaryota; kingdom Metazoa; phylum Chordata; order Ceratodontiformes; family Protopteridae; genus Protopterus; species Protopterus annectens. The sequence goes on along the minus strand of NC_056745.1, from coordinate 660,432,787 downwards.
GCCAAAATCTGGCAATGTTCTTGCTCAACACCTGGATAACAAACAAAGTTCGGCTAATCCAAGGAAATGACTGCCTGGTCAATCATTAAACTACGTTTATTGCAACCATTGATAAAAATAAGCACTTTTGTCCACAAATAATTAAGTGAACTTTATCAGATATTACAATGTATCACACTAGTTTAAATATACCGCTTCTAAATCAGGTGTTCCCATGTTATAGTTGTAAACCCCTCACATTTTTTCTTTAAACCAGAAGCCTACATTTCCTATTTAAAATACAAAACCTTAAACCTCCAAATATAAATGTTAAAAGGCATTGAAAACATTTAAAAACATCACCATTTTACCACACAGGGTAAAATATTTCTAAAATTCTTTAAAAATATTTAAAAAAAACATCATACTAACATCATAACTCATACCCATAAGCAGTAAAAATAACCATGTAATATATCTCTAGTTTGTTAATCTCAGGATAAACTAATAAACTATATCCATAAATGTGAATAAGTACCTATTCATACCTTAAACTTCCTTACTCTCCCTTCTTCACTTACTTCCTTACCTCAATCAGTTTTGTCTCCTGACTATCCTTCTATGCATGCTGTAACCATGTTTGTTTCTTTTAATTCATATTTCAATTACTGTTGCATTTACTAAGTTATTTTTAATTTCCCTCCAAATATTAAAACTTTGTCATATAAATTGCTTCTATTCTTAATCAATATTTTCACATTATGTCTAATTTGGTATAATTATTTATGCTGTAGATATTTTTGTGTTATTTTTGAAAATTATAAAATTATTTTTGTAATACCTTAGAGTTTTTTTCCTTGGGCATCCGTTGAAAAAGGCACCTACCCAGTCAGACATTCCCCGTACTCAAATGTCAATAAATAAAGAGATATTTCCTATTCTTGAACCCTACCATTCTATTATTACACAGTATGTCTCAGATAATGCTCATAATTTTACTAATCATTTTTCTACATTAGTACGAGTGTTACTTAGACCCGTTTATGCTGTGCAGCCCTGGATGTATCTTCCTTATCTTCCTCTCCAGGTCTGCATCTCCTATAGATTTATTTTAATAAGGTCTGATTTCCAAATCTGGCAATTATCTTGCTGTCATTTTAACTAGTGCAGTACTAGTCCTAGTTGTATTCTGTTATACACCTCACAGGTGATTTCTAGTTATTTGTATTTGTCATTAACTGCTTAATGCACCTGATTTTGCTGTTAATTTAGTTTTATAATACATTCACAATATCTGCATTGCTAATACTTCAGGCCTTACCTTTCAGAAATGCATAAAACCAACTATATATATATATATATATATATATATATATATATATATATCAACAATGAATTATGTATTTTTTATTTTATTTTGAATTTATTAGACAAGGTGCAGCACTGATCCCATTGGACCATTTTCATTCTCAGTCCAAAGATGTGCATTTTGTATTATAAATGCTGCCTCTTTATGTATGTCACTGAAGATGGCCTAGCTAACAGTTAAAAAGACCCCCCCCTCCCAGCCTCCTACCATGGCATCAAAAATAAGTATATTTTATTTATTTATTTTATTTCCAGTTTGATGACTGGGGAACTCCAATGGGCCAAGCAGAGCCCATTTTCAGTGGAGACCCAGCGAGAAAAGCTCCAAAAGCAGTTAACAGAATATAACATAAGTACAGTATGGAATATACAGTACACAAAAGCATAAATATACAATTTAAATAGAAATATACAAAATCAGGGAGTATACATTTTAAAACACAAATGTTAAAACATACATAAAGAGAAAAAAGTAATACAGAGAATATAATTAAAAGTACAAGTCATAAAGTGTTTACACAAGTTTAGTGTTTATTCTAACAATAATGTTAGTGATCAGAGGTGATAGCAGATGAGATTAAAGGGAGATTTGTAAGAGACATCAGTATAATTTAGGTGGGAAGGGAGCGGGAGCAATCCCACTTTGAGGTAAGGTAAGAATGGAGGAGAGATTTGAAATTAGAGTGTTTGTGAGTACAGAGGAGGGAAGGGGGGAGTGAATTCTATAGTTTAGCTAAGGAGTGTGATAGAAGTAATTAGCCAGGAGGGCGTAGGGGTTTATAGATTTTAAGGAGGTTTTGGTTTTCATATCTGAGTACAACTGGGGAGGTCAGGGGTTAAGATAGATGAAAGAGAGGGGCAGATGGAGGGTTGGAATACGAGTTTGGGTGTATGAATTTTAGGTAATTAGGAAGCTCAAGCCAGTTTAGGGAGTGGAAGGAATGACAGTAATGGGTGGAGTGTTTGGTCCCCATAGCAAATTTAGAGGCTTTGTTATAGCAGGCTTCCAGTTTGTTTTTTAGGCTAAGCTGGAGATGAGTAAGTAGAGGGGCACCATATATGAGAGAGGGGAGCAGGTAGGAGGAGGCTAGAATATGTCTGGTAAAAGCAGTTAGTGATTTTGTCTATACAGCAGACCTAGTTTTTGGTGTGTTTTTTTTATATTATTTTGGATATGGATATCGAATTTTAAATGTTCATCAGTGTTGACTCCAAGTAGTTTGATGTACAATTTCAATTAGTGTGTTATCGTGGCTTTTATTTTAAAAGAGCTTTAGAATATCATGATTTTTGTTTTGTTAGCATTGAGAGCGAGATGGTTGTTTAGCATCCAAGTTTTGGTATTGGAGAAGGCTGTCTGAGTTTTTTGAGGGAGTTCAAAGGGAGAGTTTGCTGTACAGATGATTGTGGAATCATCAGCATACTGGATCAGTGTAGTGTTATCTGTGGATTTGTGAAAGTTATTAATGAAAACATTGAAAAGTAAGGGGCCGAGAATAGAGCCTTGGGGGATGCCAGAGGGATTGTTGAGAAAGGATGAAGTGGAATTTTTCCATTTAACAGCTTGTTACCTATTTGAGAGATAGCTTGTAAATCAAGCTATGAAGGAAGGAGATAAATTGAGGAAGGAAAGTTGAGATAAGAGTAGAGGATGTGAGACAGTGTCAAAGGCTTTGGAGAGATCTAAGTAAAGGGTGGGTATGATTTTCCCAAAGTCATGAGCACAATTAATTGTCTCAAGAAAGGACAGAAGAGCAGTGGTAGTGCTGTGACCAGGCCTAAAACTATGTTGTGTTGGGTAAGAAGATGATTGTGTGTTAGGTATGGGAAGAGTTGGTGATGAATGCACTTTTCGAGGATTTTAGAAAGAGGTGAGAGAATAGCTGTAGGACTTTAGTAGTGTCTGTGTTATTGTTGCCTTTGTGGAAAGGGGTGACAAAAGCTTTCTTCCAGAGTGAGGGGACATGGGCTTCTTGGATGGGCCTGTTGATAAGAATGGAAATGGGGAGGGCAATGCTGTCTGCAGCCATCTTAAGGAAGGATGGAGGCAGATTATCAGGAGCGTCGGAGCAAGGCTTTAGTTTAAGGAGGAGTTTTGTATGCTGCTGGTGGGGATAGGCTTAAGACTGAAAGGTTGAGTGTTAGACAGAAAAGCAGTGGATGGGATACTATGAGAGGGAGAGAGGATGGGAAAGTTTGCAGTTAGTTTGGCTATGAAGTCAACAAAAGAAGTTGAAATTAGATGCAATTTCATGGTCTGGGGAGTTTGGGTTAGGGCATGCATTGCCTTTCTACCAGGGTTTAGAAGGAAGAAAATGCAATTCCAGAACTTTTTGGTGTTAGAATTATGTTCTGATTGGAGTTCAGAGTCATAAGTCTTATGGTCTTTAATTATTAGTTTATTCACTGAGTTGCAGAGTTGTTTAAATTTGATCAAAGAGTTTAAGTTATTTTTTTTGTATTACTTCCAACATTTGTCTCCGAGGTGTATTAAAAAACACTTGGCCATTTTGAGAGTAAAAATGCACATATTATCATCTCTTGCCACAGAAAATATAACTCTTGTCAACCTGTCATCTGAGATTGTAGTTTTCTTTCCAAATGTATGCAGCCTGCTGCATAAATACAAGACTGTATTAATTCAAGCAGATCCCCAAGCCCTAGTGAATGCACATTTTTCAAGTAATTGCTGAACCCCATTATGTAATGCAGCCTGTGTTCATATGTTGTACAGATAAACAGCATACTCAAAAGAAAATCATCACAAAGATTGCACACAACCAATGACCATATTCCAAAATGTGTTTCCATTGACCAGCACAGTACTTTTGTATACAATAGCAAATATATTGCATGCTGTGGTTGTTGCATGCATCACATGACCATTGAGGGCATACTGTGGACATTTCAAACAGACCAATAAGCTTGACTCAATTACATACAATAACCAATATAAGAATACAGGTGTACAGTGTTCCAAGAACTAATAACCACAAGAAAGAAAATGATGTGGAACTCAACAAGAGACAGCCGCACACCAACAGAACTACATGAGCAGATAATCAAACAGTGTGGGATACTGCAGGAAGGGCATGCAGTCTGTGAATCTGAATCACTGTAAAGCCATTATTTGTGTTTTGAATGCTGTAACAGACAAATTCAGGTGAGTTTTAAGACATGCTGCTTAGTACTCCAGTTGTTGCAGAGGATTAAGGCTGTGAGCTGTAGTTCCTGTTTTGAAGCGTTTAATTCCTTCAGCCCTCATTTGCCTAATGTGTGACCTTGTGCAAGTCACTTAAGCAGAAAGCTTTGTTGAAACTGGAAATTTGGTCTAGGCTCCTCAGAGTTCCCCTGGACTGCAAGCCTAGTAACTACCTGTGAACCTACAAATTACAAAAACTTAACTTTGGGGGGACTGGCATAATGATTAAGTTTTATACCTCACAGCCACAAGGTACAAGGTTTAATTCTGACCTCTGGTTACTGGCTAGGCTTGTAAAAGTCTATACACTAATAGCCTAGAACTTACCTACAAACATGACTATACTTACCTATGGACATAACTATGTGCCACATGTTTTTTACCAGAAGCGCATATTTAAGGAGACAGCTGCAGCCGTGACAAACAGATGTGTAACTCTGTGGTGCTATACTACAAGTGGTGTCACAGCGGTACAGCAGTGGCATGTATAAATTAACAGCACACTCACCTGACATACAACAGCAGAGGGTAACGTCTGGCTAGGATAGACAGTATGGCCTATATCCAAAACAAGCAATCACACAATGGAATAAGACAACACAGGAAGAAAATAAATGTGAGGTGAATTTATTAAAACAACATTAAAAACCAAAGGTTTAATCCCTTTTGTGCTGTAGTGTTAGGATTTAATCAGAAATCTTTTTTAAATTTCCATGCTAATGCTCTCTTGTTCTATCTACAGCACAAGTCATCAGTACAGCCTACATGCCTACAGCTGTAAACAGGTGTAGGTTGCGCAGAATAGTATTAGTTGTACAGCTTATCACATATATTTCAACAGTTATGAAAGTCGCTGAAATACATGTTATTGTGCCCATTGTGGACATACTCATTAGCATGCAAACTGTACATACGACTCGTGAGAAGCACTATACATACAAAAGGTGACTGGGTATTTCCAACACAAAGTTCTGCATGGTTGAATTCTACTGTGAATATGAGGCTAGTATATCATTAAGACCATCCCCAGGACTCAATAAAATCCATGTAGGCTCTGTGTAGAGCCAACACGGAATGTATCTGTGCACATAGCCACTGTTCCTCACTGGCAGAAAGTCATAAATATTAATTATGGTGCTCTGCTGAGTGAGATGATAGTAACATGGATATTGAATCCATGCATGTAGCAATGTAGAGGCTGTCCTGTACTTGTGGACTGTCCAGAAAACATCTGGACAGGTGGTAAGCACAGGACAGTATTTTTTTTTTATTTTTATGTGTTTGCATGGTGTGGCATGGTGCTTAGTGATGTCGAGCTGCGCTTTACATACCCAGCAGACATTAGTTATATAGCTAAAAATAGAAACTGTATGTAATCAGTTGTAAATTTGGGGGGGAGGGTTGTCTCTCCCTATTTGTGCAGTGCGGTGCTTAGTGATGCCGAGCTGTGCTTATACATATACACCTGACATCTTCTATATATCTAACAATAGAAACCGGATCTAACAATTTTATTTTATTTATTTTTTAGGTCTGTTCCTGTTTGCGTGGAGTGGAGCGGTGCTTAGCAAGGCTGTCAAACATCTAAAAATAGAAACTGGATGTTTTAAATTGTTGTAGTTGTTTTGTGCTTAACAACAAGCAAACCCATGCAGCTTCACTGTGCAACAAGAACAGGCATCTTAGTAGTATATCTGAAGATAGACTGCTTTCCTGTACTATCCAAGTAGCTAGATAGGTTGATTCATGACCTACAGTGTAGCATGTCTGAGGTTCAAGTCCTGACCAGTCATATGTTTTACATTTATTGCTGTGAAAATGTGTCGGGTGATTGAAACATCAGTTTAATTTAAAATTAAAAAATTGTTACATTTAGAAAAGCTGCATGATGCTAAGCACCACTTGAACACAGTCAACTGTCTATAATGTTTGTGCATTCAGCAGTGCTTAAACATGACTTCTGTGAGCTTGTGCAATGCTCAGCTTAGCTGAAATGGTGTGTGTGAGTTTCAGTGAAACTAAGCAATGTGGCACTTTTTTAAAATTTACAGTATGATTTGTAGGGGCAGAAACATAGCCTATATAAAGGCCAATAGGTGGGAATTTCATACCCTTCATTAGAGTCTTCACTTGGCTGTCTGTGTGCCTCATGGTGTTGGACAGGGAGCTAACTTTTGGGTGCAGAGGTGGGGTGTGCAGGAGTCCAAAGTGTTTGTTGGACTCCTTGTGAAAAACTATGAACCCCAGCTGCTGCAGGGCAATTACCAAGGTTCAGAGTGTATGTCTGAGGCCTGGGATTGGTTGGCTAGGGAACTTATCAGTGCTCTGGTATCCTCTGCACTGGTGAGCAGTGTCATCACCTCTATGACTACCTGAAGCGGAGGAAGAGGGAAACCATGGACACCTGGATCCAAGAAGCTAAGGCTGGGCATACCCCACTGATTTGTAAGTATGTTTGCCAGTACTTTAGAAATATACAAGCTGAATCTATGCAATACTGGTATGCATAATGGTTTGTTTCTCTTTCAACAGCTGCATATGAGAGGGCTCGCAATGTCCAGTCCTATGCAGGGTGCCTGGCCAAGATGAGGCGAGAGTGTGTGGTAAGTAGGGACACATCAAAGTAATCATGTAATGCATAACATAATCTTATAATAAATTAGAGTTTGCAGTCTTAGCAGTCAGGGAAATGTAACATGTTTAGTAATGTGTCACTGCTACCTGAAATGGTAAAGCAAGTTAAGTCAGGTAAACAAGCAGTACTGTGTAGTATAGCTTCCAAACATCAGTTAATGTTGTGGTCTACCAATATTGAGTCACTGTTCTGGTCTGCTCATTGTCTGAAATATGCTGTAGGTTGCACTCAGTTAATGGACAGGGTATACAGGTTATCTGTTAGATGTCTTTCACAGCTATCCATGGTCTACATGCCAGACTTGAAGCAGCATTAATCAATAAAAATCTAAAGGTGATGCTGCTTTGACATGTAATGTTTTAAAATAACAAGTGTTCACTATTCCTGTATTCACTGCATGTGTGCTATAATCTGACACCAGTCAACTGTGACATGTAAATGAATAAAGAATACAGAAAAAAATTGAAATAAGTGTAGTGCATTACCCAGAGTAAGGTTCAAGTCTGTGTTCTTCTCATTTTGTCTGACATAATGCTGTATATTCCACCAAGGCAACGAACATGGCATATAGGTAAGGTGAATGAAGTCTTGGACTGCTATCCATATGTCTAAATGGCAGATTTTTGGGAACATTTTCAGTACAGTCTAACTCAGGAGTGTGCTTTGCTAAGTAATCTTTTCAAATAAGTGTTCATTATTCCTGTAATCACTGCATGTGTGTTCTAATCTGACACCAGTCAACTGTTAAATGTTAATGAATAACAAATGTAGCCACAAATGTCTGAAATTAATGTAGTGCAATAACCAGACTAAGGTTCAAACCTGTACTGTGCTCATTCTGTCTGAAATAATGCTGTATGTTCCATCCAGGCAATGGGCATGGTATATGGGTAAGGTAAGTGAAGTCTACACTAGCTCTAGCATATTGCTCTTCCACTATAGATATGTCCATACCCCCACCCCTCCTTCCTATCCAGATTTCTTTCATCGACTAATATCCAAGTTCAAACTCTCTCTCCTTCTACACTCACTAACAGAAATCAAACTCCAAGCTGACATACATCCTAACGCAGGACCCACACAGCTACTCCCACCCCACCCAATAACACCCAACACACCTGCTAATACTGCCCTCCACCTTCTTCCTCTAAATAATTCCAAATCAAACCATTGTCACCTCACAGCAAGAGGTTCTCTGGTTCAATTCTTGGCTGGGGTGCCTTCTGTGTGGAGTCTGCCTGTCCTCCCTGTGGTCGCGTGGGTTTCCTCTGGGTGCTCCAGTTTCCTCCCACATCCCAAAGACATGCAGTAGGTGGACTGGACACTCTAAATTGGCCCTAGGTGTGTGTGTGTGTGTGTGTGTGTGTGTGTGTGTGTGTGTGTGTGTGTGTGTGTGTGCGCCTTCTGTGGAAGGTTGGGCACCAGGCTGGCAACACGACACAGTAAAACTCCACTGCCAATCATGAGCGGACAGATGATCCGCTGTGGCAACCTCTAACCGGGAAAAGCTGAAAGAAGAAGAAGACCTCCTCATAACTAATTTTAACCTCAGAAGTATCACAAAAAAAACTAGTGAATTACATGCAGCCCTAACTACTTACAGTCCTGATATAGTAATTATTAGAGACATGGCTAAAACTCTACATTAAAGATGAGGAAATACTTGCTAGTGGTTATACTGTTATTAGACAAGATGGGCTGAACAAGCATGGTGGAGGCATTGCCATCATGTATAAGAATTTCCTTAAAATTGAAAAATTAATCTGTACTCCCCCAGATCTATCAGAAGCAGAAATTCTAACTACCTGATCTGAAGTAAAATCATCATAATTATTGTCTCCTACCTACCACCAGGAAATAATCTACCTACCATAGAAAGTCTTCTATCTTGGGCATCCTCTACTTTCAACCAAGAAACTATAGTGCTAGGTCATTTCAACTTGGACTGGCTATCCTGTTCATCTGACAACCCCTCCAATTATATTAATTTATTCAATTTCACCCAAACTATAAGCTTCTCCTCTACAATCGATAAACACACCAAGAAAGAATCTATTCTAGACTGGATACTAACCAATAAGCCCAACTTTGCCCACCAGTGATCACTCCCCTACCTTTCTTTTAAGGAAATGCATTCACTCCCCCTGTAATGTTATTTTTAAATGCATATGCAACAAAAGAAAAATTTTCCCCCTACCATCTTAAATTCCCTACTTCAAAACTGCAACTGGTCACATCTAAAATCACTCAACCTAGACCATGCTGTACAATATTTTAATGATACCTTCCTCAACATCCTTAATAACCTCGTTCCAACAAGAACAATTCGCTCCAAAGCCAAAAACCTACTTTGGATAACCAAATATGTTAATTCTCTTATTAAACAAAGGGGTAGAGCCCGGACTGCTTATCAAACCTCCAAAACCTCAGAAAACCGAACATATTACAAACAACTAAGAAACCTAACTAAGAGGCAAATATTGTCTGACAACGAATCTTATTTTCTAGCTTGTCAGCAAAAACACATAAATAACCCACAAAAAGTTTGGCAAAACCTTAACTACCACCTCAACCTGGCAAATCCTCTACCCCTGCACCATCTACAACAAATAACACTGAATGTATAGCATCCCAATTTAACTCTCATTTCATCACAACTGTCACTTCACTTTTAAACAACAACAAATCTAACCAACCCCTTACAGTGCCTACCTCTACTAATGCTATACCCAACTACTTCTCTTTTAAACCCATACAAACCTCTTATATAAAAAAAAACTCCTATCAAAACTAAAACCTACCTGTCTAGCAGCTGACCAACTCCCTAATGACTACTTAAAAACTGCTGCAAGCTTCATTGCATATCCCGTATCTATCCTAATCAATCTTTCCATTGCAGAACAATGTCCCCATACTATGGAAAATATCCCATACCATCCCCCTCCACAAGGGAGGCCCATCTAAAGATCTCTCTAATTATCATCCCATTGCGATTCTCTAACCCTTAGCCAAAATCTTAGAGAAATGTATCCATAAGCAGTTCCTAGACCACCTCACTACAAATAACTTATCTGTTTCACAGCACGGCTTCCATCCAAAACACAGTACCTGTGCAGCCCTCATAAGTTTCACTAACTACATCCTCAAAAACAATGGACAACTAGTATCTACTATATTCCTTGATATGTCCAAAGCTTTTGATAAGGTATCCCACCAACTATTACTCAACACTCTGGCCTCCTTCAACCTCAACTCTACAGCTCTCAAATGGTTCTTTAGCTTCCTTACTAATCAACAACAGGCAACTAAATGGAATAATAAACTCTGCAACTCCTCCCAATCTCTGCTGGGGTTCCTCAGGGTTCCATCCTTGGCCCTCTCCTTTTTATTATATTCACAAATAGTCTAAACACTGCCACTAAATCTGCTTCTATTATTCAATATGCTGACAATGCTACTCTTATTTGCTCTGCTCCCACACCCCAAGAACTCCAAGATAAACTGCAAAAGTCGTTTCTAGATATTGAAAATTATCTAAATGAACTTCAACTCATCCTAAACCCAAACAAAACAAAATTAATGATCTTCTCTAACAGGAATTCCAAAGCAAAACCACCTCCTCTCTCCATCTACTCCACTAATGGCACTATAATTGAACCAGTTTGCCAAACAAAACTACTTGGTGTCAAGATAGACAACCTAACATTCAATAAATACATATCACTCACAATAAAGAAAGTTCACATCAAACTTGATGCTCTATATAGGGGAAAACCTTACCTTACTCAAAATGCCAGATTAGCCACAGCCAGATCTGCCTCCTATCTACTGTTCTCAACTTTTCACTAACCTGCACAAGTCTGATTTGCATCTCCTTTATAATAAAACAGCAACATTTTCTGCTAATATACTCAACAGGGCCCATCATTGCCTTGCTCTTCAAAAATTACACTGGCTTGATTTCCCAATCTGTTATTGCTCAATCAGCTCACCACTGCCCACTGTATTATCCACAAACCTGAAAACTGCCCTGCACACTCTAACCTAGTGCAACTAAATACCAACCCCATGACCCTTAGATCATCCGATAAACTTATACTCAAGGTTACAAAGTCCCATAATAACTTCAGTGACTCTCTCTTCTTCTTCAAAGTAGCCAAACAGTGGAACCTATTACCCCAGAATATCTTAAAAAACACAGATCGTCATAGCTTCAAAAAACTCCTAAAGGAATACTTTACTCAACAATGGCTATGCTCCTGTAATACTCCTGGCTAGTTTCTCATGCCTTCGATCAAATGTTTTCTATTCTGCTATCTTCTTGTCTTACTTCTACCAAATGAAAATGTCACAATAGGTTTTAGTTATTTATCTAATGAGTTTCATATTACTGTCTATAATAAGGCTTAAGAAATGTAATGTCTTCTGTTTTGCATTCACCTTTTTGTAAATTGTGATCGTTGGCAACTGTCAAACTTTTTTATATAGTGTTTGAAAATCTTTTAAAAATGTTTGTAATTTTTTTTTGTACTGTTGTTATGGAGCTTATCTCCCTGGGTCTCTGCTGAAAACGGGCTACTTGCCCAGCCGGACTCTAACTGGTTAACAAATAATAAATAAATAAAGTCCTGGACTGCTATCCAAGTGTCTAAATGCAAGATTTAAAGGAAAATTATCAATAAAGTTTAAAACAGGATTGTGCGTTGATAGCTAATCTTTGCAAATAAGTTCTTATTATTCCTGTATTCACTGAATGTGCGTTCCATTCAGACACCAGTCAACTGTTACATATTAACTATGAAATAATGCATCATCAAATTTCAGATAAGCAATGTATTTCAGTACCCAGAGTGTCAAGCCCCAGTTCAGATAATTTCCCTGAAATATGCTGTACATAGCACTCAGTAAATTAACAGGTTATATGGTTAGGTCAACAGATTACCTACACAGCCATACATGTGTGTAACTGACATCAGAGTGTAAAAGGAGATGGTGCTTTGATAATCACTGTATTCAAATACAGTGCTCATTATTCATGTGTTCACTGCATTTGGTTTCCAGCGTGTGACACTACACACAGCTATGCATGTGTAAATGTAGGATTTCACACAAAATGTTGCAATAAAAGTCGTAAAGCAGAATAGTGTTTTGAGAATTCATGACATTGAAATAAA